>NC_091327.1:28433394-28455894 GCF_038502225.1 Cherax quadricarinatus
TCCAGTCGCATAACACCTGCCTTATAGGAAACCACTCTTAAATCTCTATCAAAAATTAATCACAACAGTCAACAGTTCATAATATACGTGGTGTAATAACATACTATAATTATAAAGTTACGGCAATAATTGTGAACTACAACTATCACCTCTACCGGCATTACTTCTGAAGGCGCCTTCACCTGAGTTATCCTCGCGGCGAACCCACTCGTCACCATCTCCATGACCCCACTCGCCGGCACCACCAGGTCATACCACTGCTGAGTCACCCCTGCTGACGACTGCCTGCCCCACAGTCCCAGTCAAGAGGTCTTTGGGGGTGTCGCACAGACTGAAGGCCATATTCCAGCGTGCCGAATTCCCACGACGCCCCACTTGCCGGCACCATTAATTCGTGCCGCGCTAGCGCGACTGCCCTGCAATGCAGTTCCCAGGTGAAAACCCTGTACGGCTACGCAGCTCAGCAGTAGCAATGTCTCCTAACATGTTGCACCATCTGCGAGTTCAGTTCCAAGATGGCGTATTTCCTTCTGCCAGAGTTCCTGCTTGCATGGCGCTCTGCCCTGGCTCATTGCACTATCCATATCATTGTCTAGCAAACCTTCCTTATTTTTCTTTCTCCTTGTCAGTAAATTTTTTTTTGTATGTTGTATATAATATTATGCTAATCATGCCTAGCATCTACGTCAGCAACTTGTACCTTATGAGTGTTTTTCCATACACAAATATCCCGCACTCTGGGACAAGCTTACGACGACGTTTCGGTCCAATTTAGACCAGTTACAAAGTCATACAGTGTGACTTTGTAAATGGTCCAAGTTAGACCGAAACATCATCGTAAGGTTCTCTCTCTTATGTGCGGGTTATTTGTGTGTTGTTCCAGTCACTGCATTTGCCTTTCTGAGTTTTATCCATCATTTGTTACGGTAGGGATGACCGTATCTGACGTGCCCTAGTGATGTAACCCTTGCCGAGCTAGTATTTAGTGCCATGTACCCTAGGCCTGCTGCTGCCTTCAAGTAGGATTAGTTCAAACCTAGAGTCGAGTCCACGAGACATTTCCTTCTCATTTCCTCGGCATGCCTACCAGCACCAAGACATCTCCCAAACTCTCTCGCTAGACCTCGGCCTACCCTGGGCTACCAACCAACCACACTGCCTGTATCATAGACTTAACGCTACGCCTCACCTCCAGCTATCATTATTGCTCCGCTAGAGACTACAACCTTCACAGTTATAGCTGACTGATGATTGACACAAAGCATCAAAGGTTCTAGATAATGAATGACACGAAAGAACAGAGACTCTGATGACTGATATAAATCAGCTGAGGCTCTGACTGTTGTAACACCAATCAGCAGAGGCCCTGACTGATGACTGACACAAATCAACAGTACCTGTTGATTTGTGTCAATCAACAGTTTCTTGAAAGAATTTATGCTTTAGCTGGCATTTGCGTTGCTTTACTAACTAAAGCTTTCTTGTTTGCGAAGCACAGCTTACTAGAACTTCAACGCCACAACCAAACCCTCCACTGCCACTAATTAAACCAGCAGGCAAGTCCGAGACTCAGTAGGCAATGCTCTCGCCTCACACACTGAGTGTCGTGGTTCAATCCCCGGCATGAGTGAAAACGTTGGGCATGTTTCCTTACCTCTGCTGGTGTTAGTCGACTGGTGTGAGTCGCATCCTGGGGGACAAGATTAAAGGATCACAATGGAAATAAGACTGAGAGACCAGGATGACGCACTGACTCTTCCATTATCTAGGTGGCTAACCCTCACCCGGGTTAAAAATGCGAACAAATCTTATCTTATTGACAACAAACCCACCACTGCCACCAAGTCCACCACTGACATCAAATCCACTGCCATTATAACCACCACTGTCATCAAAAAATTTACAAAGCCAGCACCACCTTCACCATCTCTTTCACTATTACCTACACAACCACCACCATTACCATTATCTTTACTACGATTTTCACCAACACCACTACCACCACCACCACCACCACCACCACCACCACCACCACCACCACCACCACCATTACTACTACCATCTTCACCAACTCCAGCACCACCACTACCACCTCCACCACCACTAATACCACCACCTCCCCACCACAACTACCTTCACCACCATTACTACCACCTTCACCACCACTACTACCACCTTCACCACCACTGCTACCACCTTCACCGCCACTACTACCACCTTCACCACCACCACCTCCCCACCACAACCACCTTCACCACCATTACTACCAACTTCACCACCACTGCTACCATCATCTCCACTACTACCACCTTCACCACCACTACTACCACCATCACCACCACTACTACCACCATCACCACCACTAGTACCACCTTCACCACCGCTACTTCCACCTTCACCACCATTACTACCACCATCACCAACATCACAACCACCACCACTGCCAACAAAGGCCCATAATGCTCCTCTAAATAATATTAATAAGAATTGAGAGTAGCAACATAAATAACGATCTACACACACACACACACACACACACACACACACACACACACACACACACACACACACACACACACACACACACACACACACACACACACACAAATCACAATATTCACAACTACTGTCGCTTATACACATCCACAAACGGTGAGAATATAATATAAAATAAGTAAAAACGGAATTCATATTCCACATCAGACTTGTAAGTCAAGTTGAATGGCGCTGCAGAAGTCTTCACTAAAGACTACACAGAATTCTTCAAGCTATGTTCAATTGCTTCGCCTTGCAATCATGCATTCTCGATAACACAGGAATGTGAGGAGGTGGGGGGATAGGAGCCCCCCCCCCACTGAGTGGGCATTATAGTGGCCTCCACAGGGCCAATAAAGCGGCTTTATGATCCTCATTAGTATTCCGGGTCTGGGAAAATGATTCAGGGAATAAGTATCAGCAATCAGGCTTTACCCTTGGCTCTCATTATCAAAGCCGCTATCACCACTATCACCATTATCACCACCACCACTTTCACCATTACCGCCACCCCCTTCACCATCACAACCACCACCCCCTTCACCACAACCACCACCACAACCATCTCCATCACCCCTTCACCACCACCAACACTAGCACCACCACCACCACCACTACCACCACCTCCACAACTACAAATATCTCTGTCTTCTCCACTTCTGTTGTTGCAATCACCACATAAACTGAATCAACTACTGTAATAAGTGCTACAGCAACTACAATATAAACTACTTAAATACATAAGTAATTACTCCAATTCCTACTGCAATAATTTCAACATTACGTATAACATGAACCTCTACAACAAAATAAGTTGAAACTTAAACAACGACAATTGTAACAAGAACAATAATAAATATTACCAATATACAAAGAACAGTGCAGAGAAACGTTATATGGCCGCCCGCAGAATAGCCGCCGTTCTTAGGGGTTGGAGCCCCACTTGGACTGACCTACACTTTGGAAGGTCTTCCTGAAGTATGGCTGCCTCGTTCAGGATCTCCACACGCAGCTCTGCAACCCCTTTGAGGCCAGCGCCAGAGCGCTCGTCCCGTCCCTGACTCAGGCCGCCAGATGGACTTGCTCACTCACACTTCTTTGCATTTCATATTATTTTCCTCTCTTCTTTTATATTATTCTTAAAGATCATTTATCGGCTCTTTATTCCATCACCCCCTTCCCCTGGAAATAAAGATACTGGTAACAGAAAATCCTCTTAATACAGCATTTCGTCCAAGGATGGGTGTTATCAAGTACGGTATATATTAACAAGCAAATGTCCCTCCTTATACGTTAAAGGAATGAATGAGTGTACCGGGTTATGTTGCTGGGTTAAATAAGCTAAAAGCTTACAAATATCATGAAACTGCGAGATCAAGCATAGATGAGGTTAGATAATGATGAGGAATTCATCAACTTATTGTTCCAACAAACTTATCTACTCGTAAAATTAAAAAATCTTATAGAGAGTAAACCCCAAAAAAGGTACTAACATTAATAGATGACTGGTCCTCCTTACAAGGCAGACTGCCGTCACCATCTCTCCAATTCTTAGAAGAGCCAACACTGAATTAGAAACCCTAACCATCAAAACTATTAAAGTGAACACCAAAGACATAAACCCAAAACCACTTGAACAGCAGCATATATTCCCTCATTTTTTTTTAATTCCTCCATTTTTATTTCTTTATAAATTAATTCTCATTATCCTACAAGTTTATTATCTATTCCCTAACTTCCTCATTTCTAACCACTTATAATTTCCTACCTTCTTATCTTAATTGTTGTAGCTAAAATAATTAAAATTAAAATATGGTGGATGCAACAGATTCTGTGTTGGGAAGACGTAGCCTTCAGACATGTCTTCAGGAAAATAAATATGGCTGCAAAAGGGATACAACTACCAATACATCATTCGCACGTCATGAACCGTGGAATAACACAAATATTTCACCACGAGAACGATAGGGTCAGACAGAGTTTTGTGGAATGCACATATTGGCTGGAACTATTGCCCACGTTATCCATGATTAATTTAACAAACTTAAACTTCTCACCTGACCCCCACTCATCTTTGCTCCCTTATTACAAACACAGGTGTAGTCTAGTGGCCTGCACACCTGGTTGTAGCATGATAACGAAGGTAGAAACGAGGAATGAGCAGAGAGTAAATATTTATATTTCCTTCACCAGCAGGTAATAATACGTACAATATACAAAAAGGATATGTACAGTAAGGCAAATTGCAAGCAAGAGACGCGGTAAAACCACATTCGACCAGACTTCTAGGTAAGTCTGCCAATGTTGATTCACTGGTACACCACATTGCTTCACAACTTTGGCAGACTTCCTTGTCATGTTGAACCTAGGCACTAGCAAAATGGGGGGAGGCCTACTCATTTTATCCTTAGTACCTGGTTTGCTGGTCGGGCGGGCATGCCTAAATGGGTGTGTGACATACGTCGAATAATATGTAATATTCTCTTAGCATGCCACATCCCTCAAAGAGGCGTCAGCTCTGCGGAGAGACTTCCTAGAAGACAGAGCAGCTCTGTGAGGAGCCGTACAGCGTTGCTCTACACTACTGCAAGGCAACCATTATACAGTGAAAGTGAAATCAAATTAACAACAAAAATCATCTCCTAGTCAATTTCCTGATGAACAAAAACCAGTGAGGTAATATTCAAGGATCTACAGCTTCAGTAAAGAGACTTTCTCAAGGGACTAGAAAATCTGTAACGAGAATACTCATAGAACTACAATGTCAATAAAAAGAATACTCACGGAACTGCATATTAAATAGATTACTCCCGTAACTACACAGATGTTCATGGAACTGCACAACAAAAAATACTCATGGAGATACACTGTAGAGAAAACTCAAGGAACTAACAGTGTCAATTAAGAGAAAACTCAAGAAACTACTGAGTCAATAAAAAGAAAAACTCAAGAAACTACAAAGTCAAGAAAGAGAGAACTCGAATGACTACGGAGTCAATAAAGAGTAAATTCAACGAACTACAAAGTCAATAAAGAATTCAAGTGACTACAAAGTCAAACCCAGTGCAAAGTCAACTTATTGATAATAGCTCAGAGGTAAAATTATAATGAATTACATTCACAGGCAAGAATGTAAATCACTTTGCGGTAACAAAAAAGTTTCTTTGAAGAACGTGACTTTGAATATTATAACATGCTCAGGTACAAGTGCAGGTACACAGTTACAGGTAAAGACAGGTGCAGGTATATAGGTAGAGACACAGGTACACAGTTACAAGTAGTCACGAGTAGAAGTACACAGGAACAAATGGAGACACAGATACAGTAGATTCAAAGGTTCCATTATAGACACAGGTACATAGTTACAGGTAGAGGCTTAGGTACAGGTACACAGGTATAGGCAAAGACACAGGTACAGTTAGAGATTCAACTACGGGCACAGTTATGGGTAGACACACAGGCACAGGTACACAGTTACAGGTAAAAACAGGTACAGGTACATAGTTACAAATAGAGACACTGGTATAGGTACAGTTACAGGTAGACACACAGGTACAGGTAGTTAATTACAGGTAGAGATACAGGAACATAATTACAGGTAGAGACACAGGTACAGGTTCACAGTTAGAGGTAGAAACACAGGTACATAGTTACAAGTAGAGACACAGGTACAGGTACACAGTTACAAATAGAGACACAAGTATAGGTAAAGTTACAGGTAGAGACACAGGTACAGACACAAACACCTATTCACTTCTAGGTGAACAGAGGCAGCAGGTGTGAGAAGATTTAGCACACAAGTACCTATTTACTGCAAACACTTAGGTGCCTATTTACTCCTAGCACCTGGGTACCTATTTACTGCTAACACTTAGGTACTTATTTACTAGCACCTAGGTACCTATTTACTGCTAACACTTGGTACCTATTTACTGCTAACACTTGGTACCTATTTACTGCTAGTTGAGCTAGGTTATTGAGTTGAATCGAAAATTGATGGAATATATAATATATAATTACTAGGTCTTCATGGGGAAGACCTAGACTCGTACGGGTCATAGAGCTCCTGGGGAATGGATACAATCACGTTTGATCTGAGGAAAGAAAGAGTGGTTCCGATTCCTTGGATCAAGTGCTCTTTGTTAGCACCAAGTTAATTTTCTTGAAGGGAAAACGAACGAGCCAGAAAATTGGCTGGAGTGCATCCCGCTATAATGGTAGACTAGCCGGCTGGCTGGCATACCTGCTGGCTGGCATACTGATTGGCTGGTATAATGGTTTACCTGGAGTTTACCTGGAGAGAGTTCCGGGGGTCAACGCCCCCGCGGCCCGGTCTGTGACCAGGCCTCCTTAGGTCAGTGTCCCAGGATGCGACCCACACCAGTCGACTAACACCCAGGTACCCATTTTACTGATGGGGAACATAGACAACAGGTGGAAAGAAACACGTCCAATGTTTCTACTCTGGCTGGGAATCGAACCCAGGCCCTCACAGTGTGAAGCGAGAGCGTTAACCACCAGGCCACCAGGTTGGCTGGATGATTGGCATATAGGCTGGCTGGGTGGCTGGTATACAATCTGGCTGGCTGGCTGGTATGCTGGCTGGTATACTATCTGGCTGGCTGGCTGGTATGCTGGCTGGTATACTGATTGGCTAGCTGACTGGCTGGCTGTCTGGCTGGCTGGCTGGCTGATGTACTGGCTGGTATACTGATTGGCTGGCTGGCTGGTATACTGGCTGGCTGGTATATTGGCTGGCTGGCTGGCTGGTATACTGACTTGCTGGTACACTGGCTGACTGGCTGGTATACTGACTGGCTGATATACTGGCTGGCTGGCTGGCTGATATACTGGTTGGTGCACTGGCTGGAATACTGGCTGGTATACTGACTGGCTGGCTGGCTGGTATACTGGCTGGTATACTGGCTGGTATACTGGTTGGCTGGCTGACTGGCTAAAGTAAGGGACCCAACGTCATGAAGGTATACAATGGTACAAGCAACCATGAAAACATTTGGGAAAGAATCAATTAACCTGCAGTATGGTGGCAGACTGGTGGTGGTGGTGGACTGGTGGTGGTGGTGGACTGGTGGTGGTGGTGGACTGGTGGTGGTGGTGGACTGGTGATGGTGACACTGCTAAGAAGGTGGTGGTGGTGACACTGCTAGGATCGAGGTGGTGGTTACATTGCTAGGATGGGGGTGGAGGCGACAAAGCTAGGATGGAGGTGGTGGTTACACTGCTAGTATGGAGGTGGTGGTGACACTGCTAGTATGGAGATGGTGGTGATTCACTACTCCTGCCTCTTCTTCTCTCACACTCCTCTACCCTGTCCCTCTACCTCTACTTTTCTACTAGTGTAACAAACCACAGTTCTGTCTCTCGTCTACCCCTCCTCCCCTTTTCTGTTGCTCCCTCTCTCCCACTCAGCTTAACTTTTCCTCCCACCCCACCCTGCCCTCCCACCCCACCCTACACTCCCACCCCACCCTGCCCTCCCACCCCACCCTGCCCTCCCACCCCACCCTGCCCTCCCACCCCACCCTGCCCTCCCACCCCAGCCTTCCCTCCCACCCCACCCTTCCCTCCCACCCTACCCTGCCCTCCCACCCCACCCTTCCCTCCCACCCCACCCTACCCTCCAACCCCACCCTACCCTCCCACCCCACCCAACTCTCCCACCCCACCCTACCCTCCCACCCCACCCTGCCCTCCAACCCCACCCTACCCTCCCACCCCACCCTACCCTCCCACCCCACCCTACCCTCCCACCCCACCCTGCCCTCCCACCCCACCCTGCCCTCCCACCCCACCCTACCCTCCCACCCCACCCTACCCTCCCACCCCACCCTACCCTCACACCCCACCCTGCCCTCCCACCCCACACTGCCCTCCCACCCCACCCTACCCTCCCACCCCACCCTACCCTCCCACCCCACCCTGCCCTCCCACCTCACCCTGCCCTCCCACCCAACCATGCCCTCCCACCCCACCCTACCCCCCCACCCCACCCTACCCTCCCACCCCACCCTACCCTCCCACCCCACCCAGCCCTCCCACCCCACCCTGCCCTCCCACCCCACCCTGCCCTCCCACCCCACCCTGCCCTCCCACCCCACCCTACCCTCCCACCCCACCCTGCCCTCCCACCCCACCCAGCCCTCCCACCCCACCCAGCCCTCCCACCCCACCCTACCCTCCCACCCCACCATGCCCTCCCACCCCACCCTGCCCTCCCACCCCACCCTACCCTCCCACCCCACCCTGCCCTCCCACCCCACCCAGCCCTCCCACCCCACCCAGCCCTCCCACCCCACCCTACCCTCCCACCCCACCCTACCCTCCCACCCCACCCTGCCCTCCCACCCCACCCTGCCCTCCCACCCCACCCTACCCTCCCACCCCACCCTGCCCTCCCACCCCACCCAGCCCTCCCACCCCACCCAGCCCTCCCACCCCACCCTACCCTCCCACCCCACCCTGCCCTCCCACCCCACCCAGCCCTCCCACCCCACCCAGCCCTCCCACCCCACCCTACCCTCCCACCCCACCCTACCCTCCCACCCCACCCTGCCCTCCCACCCCACCCTGCCCTCCCACCCCACCCTACCCTCCCACCCCACCCTGCCCTCCCACCCCACCCAGCCCTCCCACCCCACCCAGCCCTCCCACCCCACCCTACCCTCCCACCCCACCCTGCCCTCCCACCCCACCCTGCCCTCCCACCCCACCCTACCCTCCCACCCCACCCTGCCCTCCCACCCCACCCAGCCCTCCCACCCCACCCAGCCCTCCCACCCCACCCTACCCTCCCACCCCACCCTACCCTCCCACCCCACCCTACCCTCCCACCCCACCCAGCCCTCCCACCCCACCCAGCCCTCCCACCCCACCCTGCCCTCCCACCCCACCCTGCCCTCCCACCCCACCCTACCCTCCCACCCCACCCAGCCCTCCCACCCCACCCTACCCTCCCACCCCACCCTACCCTCCCACCCCACCCTGCCCTCCCACCCCACCCTGCCCTCCCACCCCACCCTACCCACCCACCCCACCCAGCCCTCCCACCCCACCCAGCCCTCCCACCCCACCCTGCCCTCCCACCCCACCCTGCCCTCCCACCCCACCCTACCCTCCCACCCCACCCAGCCCTCCCACCCCACCCTACCCTCCCACCCCACCCTACCCTCCCACCCCACCCTACCCTCCCACCCCACCCTGCCCTCCCACCCCACCCTACCCTCCCACCCCACCCAGCCCTCCCACCCCACCCTACCCTCCCACCCCACCCTGCCCTCCCACCCCACCCTACCCTCCCACCCCACCCTGCCCTCCCACCCCACCCTACCCTCCCACCCCACCCTACCCTCCCACCCCACCCAGCCCTCCCACCCCACCCTACCCTCCCACCCCACCCTACCCTCCCACCCCACCCAGCCCTCCCACCCCACCCTGCCCTCCCACCCCACCCTACCCTCCCACCCCACCCAGCCCTCCCACCCCACCCTACCCTACCACCCCACCCTACCCTCCCACCCCACCCAGCCCTCCCACCCCACCCTACCCTCCCACCCCACCCTACCCTCCCACCCCACCCAGCCCTCCCACCCCACCCAGCCCTCCCACCCCACCCTGCCCTCCCACCCCACCCTACCCTCCCACCCCACCCAGCCCTCCCACCCCACCCTACCCTCCCACCCCACCCTACCCTCCCACCCCACCCTACCCTCCCACCCCACCCTGCCCTCCCACCCCACCCTACCCTCCCACCCCACCCTACCCTCCCACCCCACCCAGCCCTCCCACCCCACCCAGCCCTCCCACCCCACCCTGCCCTCCCACCCCACCCTACCCTCCCACCCCACCCAGCCCTCCCACCCCACCCTACCCTCCCACCCCACCCTACCCTCCCACCCCACCCTACCCTCCCACCTCACCCTGCCCTCCCACCCCACCCTACCCTCCCACCCCACCCTGCCCTCCCACCCCACCCTACCCTCCCACCCCACCCTACCCTCCCACCCCACCCAGCCCTCCCACCCCACCCAGCCCTCCCACCCCACCCTGCCCTCCCACCCCACCCTACCCTCCCACCCCACCCAGCCCTCCCACCCCACCCTACCCTCCCACCCCACCCTACCCTCCCACCCCACCCTACCCTCCCACCTCACCCTGCCCTCCCACCCCACCCTAGCCCTCCCACCCCACCCTACCCTCCCACCCCACCCTACCCTCCCACCCCACCCAGCCCTCCCACCCAGCCCTCCCACCCCACCCTACCCTCCCACCCCACAGCCCTACCCTCCCACCCCACCCTACCCTCCCACCCCACCCTGCCCTCCCACCCCACCCTACCCTCCCACCCCACCCTGCCCTCCCACCCCACCCTACCCTCCCACCCCACCCTACCCTCCCACCCCACCCTACCCTCCCACCCCACCCAGCCCTCCCACCCCACCCAGCCCTCCCACCCCACCCTGCCCTCCCACCCCACCCTACCCTCCCACCCCACCCAGCCCTCCCACCCCACCCTACCCTCCCACCCCACCCTACCCTCCCACCCCACCCTACCCTCCCACCTCACCCTGCCCTCCCACCCCACCCTACCCTCCCACCCCACCCTGCCCTCCCACCCCACCCTACCCTCCCACCCCACCCTACCCTCCCACCCCACCCTACCCTCCCACCCCACCCAGCCCTCCCACCCCACCCAGCCCTCCCACCCCACCCTGCCCTCCCACCCCACCCTACCCTCCCACCCCACCCAGCCCTCCCACCCCACCCTACCCTCCCACCCCACCCTACCCTCCCACCCCACCCTACCCTCCCACCCCACCCAGCCCTCCCACCCCACCCAGCCCTCCCACCCCCACCCTGCCCTCCCACCCCACCCTACCCTCCCACCCCACCCAGCCCTCCCACCCCACCCTACCCTCCCACCCCACCCTACCCTCCCACCCCACCCTACCCTCCCACCCCACCCAGCCCTCCCACCCCACCCTACCCTCCCACCCCACCCTACCCTCCCACCCCACCCTGCCCTCCCACCCCACCCCGCCCTCCCACCCCACCCTACCCTCCCACCCCACCCTACCCTCCCACCCCACCCTACCCTCCCACCCCACCCTACCCTCCCACCCCACCCTACCCTCCCACCCCACCCTGCCCTCCCACCCCACCCTGCCCTCCCACCCCACCCTACCCTCCCACCCCACCCTACCCTCCCACCCCACCCTACCCTCCCACCCCACCCTGCCCTCCCACCCCACCCTGCCCTCCCACCCCCACCCTACCCTCCCACCCCACCCTACCCTCCCACCCCACCCTACCCTCCCAACTCACACACACCAAGTTAACTTCAAGATCAATCTTAATAAATTTCTACATGTCATTTATTTTCCTCTCATAGTTATTTCACCTCAGACGAACTTAAGTTCCTCAGCAATTATACACCTGTTAAACCAATACTACCTTCTAAACACATGTTTATCCCATGAGACAATAATCTGATATTTTCCCCCATGATTGGTCCATCATGCTGGACCAATCATGGGGGAATCATCTCCCATCCCTGCTTGTTAACACGAGTCATGTCTCCTCTGACACCCATCCCACTAGACTCGTTCCTGCCTCTTGCACTCTAACCAGAGTTTAGTCACGTATCCGTAATGGCTTCTCATTACTAACTCCTAAGACAGCCCACTCATACCTACTTCTCAGACTTCACTTGTTGAAGTCTCTGCATCGTCCTCCGTCGCCCGGGGAGTCAGTCTCACCTCTCTCTCTCTCTCTCTCTCTCTCTCTCTCTCTCTCTCTCTCTCTCTCTCTCTCTCTCTCTCTCTCTCTCTCTCTCTCTCTCTCTCTTTCTTTCTCTCTCTCTCTCTCTCTTTCTCTCTCTCTCTCGCAATACGGCCACTTCTAGAATAGATATTTTGTCTCCTACTTTGATTTACCTGCGATTGTGTGTGTGTGTGTGTGAGATGATGGTTGTGTGTGTGTGTGTGTGTGTGTGTATGTATGTATGTGTGGTTCATGTGCGTTGTAAGTGATATGATAGACGTGCGTGTGTGTGTTTGTGTGGTTCACGTGGATGTGTGTGAGGTTCAAGTGGACTATAAATAACACGATAAATTATTATGTGTGGTTCTTAAGACAATTTGGTAAATTTTACTTTACCAAATTGTCTGATTAACGCAAGACATACACACATTCTATGAGATTTTAGAGCTTTTTTCAATACATAAACACACACACACACACACACACACACACACACACACACACACACACACACACACACACACACACACACAGATTAGTCAAAGAGCCAGAAACGAGTATGCACAGGTAAGGAGGGAGGCCCAGCGACAGTACGAAAACGACATAGCATCGAAAGTCAAGTCTGATCCGAAACTGCTGTATAGCCACATTAGGAGGAAGACAGCAGTCAAAGATCAGGTGATCAGGCTGAGGAAAGAAGGTGGGGAGCTCACAAGAAACGATCAAGAGGTGTGTGAGGAGCTCAACATGAGATTTAAGGAAAGCCTTTGTAAGCTTCTGTCTTTTATGTGCGGGTTATTTGTGTATTGTGTATGCCTCTGGGAGGACAGAACAGAGGGGGACACCAGCAACGAATATACCAACAAGTGTTGGAGACATACATACAACTGAGGAGGAGGTGAAGAAGCTGCTAAGGGACATTGATACCTCAAAGGCAATAAGACCGGACATCTCCCCGTGGGTCCTTAGAGAGGAAGCGAATATGCTGTGTGTGCCACTAACCACAATCTTCAATACATCCCTTGAAACTGGGCAACTACCTGAGGTATGGAAGACCGCAAATGTAGTTCCCATTTTTAAAAAAAGGAGACCAAAAAGAGGCACTAAACTATAGACCTGTGTCACTGACGTGTATAGTATGCAAAGTCATGGAGAAGATTATCAGGAGGAGAGTGGTGGAGCACATGGAACGTAACAAGAGTATAAACCCCAACCGGCAAATCCTGTGTCAGAAACCTTCCGGAGTTTTAAGATAAAGTAACAGAAGTAAGACACGAGAGAGAGGGGTGGGTTGATTGCATCTTCTTGGACTGCAAGAAGGCCTTTGACGAAGTTCCTCACAAGAGATTAGTGCAGAAGCTAGAGGATCAGGCGCGTATAACAGGAAGGGCACTGCAATGGATCAGAGAATATCTGACAGGGAGGCAACAACGAGTCATAGTACGTGATGAGGTATCAATGGGTACCTGTGACGAGCAGGGTCCCACAGGGGTCGGTCCTAGGACCAGTGCTATTTTTGGTATATGTGAATGACATGATGGAATGGTTAGACTCAGCAGTGTCCCCTGTTCGCAGATGATGTGAAGTTAATGAGGAGAATTAAATCAGATAAGGATCAGGCACGACTTCAAAGAGATCTGGACAGGCTGGACACCAGGTCCAGCAACTGGTTTCTCGAATTTAACGCTGCCAAATGCAATGTCCTGAAGATCGGGGAAGGGCACGGAAGACCGCAGACGGAGTATAGGCTAGGTGGCCAAAGACTGCAAACCTCGCTCAAGGGGTGAGTATAACACCGAGCACTTCTCCGGAAGCACACATCAACCAGATAACTGTTGCAGCAAACCTGAGAACAGCGTTCCGATATCTTTGTAAGGAATCGTTCAAGACACTATACACCGTGTACGTCAGGCCCATACTGGAGTATGCAGCACCTGTTAGGAGCCCACACTTGATCAAGCACGTCAAGTAGTTTGAGAAAGTGCAAAGGTTTGCAACAAGGTTAGTTCCAGAGCTAAGGGGAATGTCCTATGAAGAAAGATTAAGGGAAATCGGACTAACGACACTAGAGGACAGGAGGGTTAGGGGAGACATGATAACGACATACAAAATACTGCGTGGAATAGACAAGGTGGACAGAGACAGGATGTTCTAGAGAGTGGACACAGAAACAAGAGGTCACAATTGGAAGTTGAAGACCCAAATGAGTCAAATGGATGTTAAGAAATATTTCTTCGGTCACAGAATAATCAGGACGTGGAACAGCCTAGCAAGTGAGGTAGTGTAGGTAGAAACCATACATAGCATTAAGATGAGGTATGATAAAACTCAAGGAGCAGGGAGAGAGAGGACCTAGTAGCACTCGGTGAAGAGGCAGGGCCAGGAGCTGACTCTCGACCCCTGTAACCACAATTACGTGAGTACAATTAGGTGAGTACACACACACACACACACACACACACACACACACACACACACACACACACACACACACACACACACACACACATACATGCACACATACATACATACATATATATATATATATATATATATATATATATATAGATATATATATACATATATATATAGATATATATATATATATGTATATATATATATAGATATATATATATATGTATATATATATATATATATATACATATATATGTATATATATATATATATATATATATATATATATATATATATATATATATATATATATATATATATATATATATATATAGATATATACATATACATATACATACATATATATATATAAAGAAAATACGTTCATCATCATTCAACACTTTCACCTCACTCACACATAATCACTGTTTTTGCAGAGGTGCTCAGAACACAGCAGTTTAGAAGCATATACGTATAAAGATACACAACATATCCCTCCAAACTACCAATATCTCAAACCCCTCCCTTAAAGTGCAGGCATTGTACTTCCCATTTTCAGGACTCAAATCCGGCTATATAAAAATAACCGGTTTCCCTGAGTCCCTTCACTAAATATTACCCTGCTCAAACTCCAACAGCTCCTCAAGTCCTAAATACCATTCGTCTCCATTCACTCCTATCTAACACGCTCTTGTAGGCTTGCTGGAAGTCCAAGCCCCTTGCCCACAAAACCTCCTTTACCCCCTCCCTCCAACCTTCTCGAGGACGAGCCCTACCCCGCCTTCCTTTCCCTACTGATTTATAAACTCTCCATGTCATTCTACTTTGATCCATTCTCTCTAAATGACCAAACCACCTCAACAACCCCTCTTCAGCCCTCTGACTAATATTTTTATTAACTCCACACCTTCTCCTAATTTCCACACTCCGAATACTCTGCATAATATTTACACCACACATTGCCATTAGACAGGACATCTCCACTGTCTCTTCGCTGCAGCATTTACCACCCAAGCTTCACACATATGAAAGTATTGGTACTACTATACTTTCATACATTCCCTTCTTTGCCTCCATAGATAACGTTTTTTGCCTCCACATATATCTCAACGCACCACTCACATTTTTCCTTCATAAGCTCTGTGATTAACCTGATCCTTCATAAATCCATCTGCTGACTCGTCAACTTCCAAATATCTGTAGACGTGTGTATATATATATGTCGTGCCGAATATGTAAAACTGGTCAATTAGCAAGAACTCATTTAAAATTAAGTCCTTTCCCAAAATTTCTCTTATACGTTTATTTTAGCCTAACCCAACCAAATATATTTTAGATTTGTTTACAATAATTTAATACTAAACAAACACAATGAAATATATTTTTTCGTTAGGTTCAGAATGATTTTGGCGAAATTATTGCATACACAAATTATCCCTTGTCTTATATGGCAGGATGAGTGTTGCTGTTTAAGCCAAGATCGCAAGTTCTGCCTATTCGGCACGACATATATATATATATATATATATATATATATATATATATATATATATATATATATATATATATATATATATATATATATATATATATATATATATATATATATATATATATATATATAATAATGTCGTGCCGAATAGGTAAAACTTGCGTTTTTGGCTTAAATAGCAACACTTTTCTTGCCGAATAAGGCAAGCGAAAATTTGTGTATGCAGTAATATCGCAAAAATCATCTTGAACCTAACGAAAAAAAATGTTTCATGGTGTTTGTTTATTATTAAATTTTTGTAAACTTATCTAAAATATATTTATTTGGATTAGGCTAATTTTAATTGCGCTTGTTATAATAAGCTTCTTTTGGTACAAAATTATTAATTTTTACATTAACATCAATGAAAAAATATCCTTAAACGTATAAGAGAAAATTTTAGAAAGGACTTAATTTTGAATGAGTTCTTGCTAATTGACCAATTTTACCTATTCGGCACGACATATATATAATATATACAGAGCAGTACCAACAACAAGCAAGCAATAAAATAGCAAGTCTTGACGTAAAAGAAATTTTAATTTAAGTCAGGAAATTAAGAAATGAAGCATATACATATTTTTAACAAAGCAGCTCTCCCACCGAGGCAGAATAACCCAAAAAACAACGCAAGACATTCACCATTATTCATGCAATAACTGTCTTGTCAGAACTTCCGAAATTCTAGATCCACATATATGACAAAAATTACATTAAAGTATACTAGAATAATAGTGTCTTAAAAACATATGAAAGTTCCCAAGGGCTCTCTTGTGTGCTGATAAGCGGCTTTATTGTGGTGGTGAAGAGAGACCCTGCTGGTCTCAGCTCCAGGTCGGAAAAATAAGAGACCAAGACCTAAACAGTTGGTGACCCTCAATGGCTTGTTTCGCTCACGCGCATTTTCCCTAATGTTCGAAAACGGTTGTTTACCCAGCAAATGCCCTGTTAAAAGATGATTAACCTAAATGATTAGCAGTTAAATCAATGGGCTGTTTTGTCGTCTCACTTATCATTATTATCAGTAGTAGTAGGAGTATTAGGTGGAGCGCTAAACCCATAGGGATTATACAGATCCTGGGGGAGGGAGCTGGAAAGCATTCAGACTGAATTCAGGATCCCCCAAACCAGTATCAAGACCAACACGTCACACACGTACATCAATACATCAAAGACAACTGCAGGAACCCTACATATACTGGCTGAACTAAATTTTATTAAAATATTGCAGATCAGTTCAAGCGCTTAATAACAATTCTTGCCACTAGAGCAAAGGTGAATTACAGTTTATGAAATCTTATGGGAATAAAATGGTTTTCCCCGTAAATTCGTTGATTCAGAAAAGCAACTTAGGTGCGCAAATGGGTTAAAATATTTTAACACTCGTCAATTCGGCCGAAATCAGAGAAAATCAATCTGAATGTAACGAGAAAAAAAATAAATATAATTGAGTTTAAGTAATAATAAATTTAAACAGATCTATGCATAGCAGTATTTAGCTAAAAAAAAAATCCGCTAATTTAAGTTAGGTAAAGTGAAATATTTAAGTTAGGTGTAGTCCAAAATTATTTTTTTTATATCGTCAATGAATATATATACGTCGTGCGAATAGCAACGCTCTTCTTGCTGAATAAGGCAAGCGAAAATATGTGAATGCAGTAATATCGCAAAAATCATTCTGATCCTAAAGAGAAAAATATATTTCATTGTGTTTGTTTATTATTAATTTATTTGTAAACTTATCTAAAATATATTTAGCTGGATTAAGCTAGATTAAATTGCCCTTGTTATAATAAGGTCAGGTAAGATTTCTAAGATTCTTCTGGTACAAAATTATTAATTTTTACATTATCATAAATGAAAAAAATATATCTTTAAATGTATAAGAGAAAATTTTAGAAAGGACTTAATTTTAAATGAATTCATGCTAACTGACCAATTTTACCTGTTCGACACGACACACACACACATTATTAGGTAGATGGCGAGAATATTTTGAGGAACTTTTAAATGTTAAGGAAGAAAGGGAGGTGGTAATTTCATGCACTGGTCAGGGAGGTACACCATCTTTTAGGAGTGAAGAAGAGCAGAATCTAAGTGTGGTGGAGGTACGTGAGGCATTAAGTAGAATGAAAGGGGGTAAAGCAGCTGGAACTGATGGGATCATGACAGAAATGTTAAAAGCAGGGGGGGATATAGTGTTGGAGTGGTTGGTACTTTTGTTTAATAAATGTATGAAAGAGGGGAAGGTACCTAGGGATTGGCGGAGAGCATGTATAGTCCCTTTATATAAAGAGAAAGGGGACAAAAGAGATTGTAAAAATTATAGAGGAATAAGCTTATTGAGTATACCAGGAAAAGTGTATGGTAGGGCTATAATTGAAAGAATTAGAGGTAAGACAGAATGTAGGATTGCGGATGAGCAAGGAGGCTTCAGAGTGGGTAGGGGATGTGTAGATCAAGTGTTTACATTTAAGCATATATGTGAACAGTATTTAGATAAAGGTAGGGAAGTTTTTATTGCATTTATGGATTTAGAAAAGGCATATGATAGAGTGGATAGGGGAGCAATGTGGCAGATGTTGCAAGTATATGGAATAGGTGGTAAGTTACTAAATGGTGTAAAGAGTTTTTATGAGGATAGTGAGGCTCAGGTTAGGGTGTGTAGAAGAGAGGGAGACTACTTCCCGGTAAAAGTAGGTCTTAGACAGGGATGTGTAATGTCACCATGGTTGTTTAATATATTTATAGATGGGGTTGTAAAAGAAGTAAATGCTAGGGTGTTCGGGAGAGGGGTGGGATTAAATTATTGGGAATCAAATTCAAAATGGGAATTAACACAGTTACTTTTTGCTGATGATACTGTGCTTATGGGAGATTCTAAAGAAAAATTGCAAAGGTTAGTGGATGAGTTTGGGAATGTGTGTAAAGGTAGAAAGTTGAAAGTGAACATAGAAAAGAGTAAGGTAATGAGGGTATCAAATGATTTAGATAAAGAAAAATTGGATATCAAATTAGGGAGGAGGAGTATGGAAGAAGTAAATGTTTTCAGATACTTGGGAGTTGACGTGTCGGCGGATGGATTTATGAAGGATGAGGTTAATCATAGAATTGATGAGGGAAAAAGGGTGAGTGGTGCATTGAGGTATATGTGGAGTCAAAAAACGTTATCTATGGAGGCAAAGAAGGGAATGTATGAAAGTATAGTAGTACCAACACTCTTATATGGGTGTGAAGCTTGGGTGGTAAATGCAGCAGCGAGGAGACGGTTGGAGGCAGTGGAGATGTCCTGTCTAAGGGCAATGTGTGGTGTAAATATTATGCAGAAAATTCGGAGTGTGGAAATTAGGAAAAGGTGTGGAGTTAATAAAAGCATAAGTCAGAGGGCAGAAGAGGGGTTGTTGAAGTGGTTTGGTCATTTAGAGAGAATGGATCAAAGTAGAATAACATGGAAAGCATATAAATCTATAGGGGAAGGAAGGCGAGGTAGGGGTCGTCCTCGAAAGGGTTGGAGAGAGGGGGTAAAGGAGGTTTTGTGGGCAAGGGGCTTGGACTTCCAGCAAGCGTGCGTGAGCGTGTTAGATAGGAGTGAATGGAGACGAATGGTACTTGGGACCTGACGATCTGTTGGAGTGTGAGCAGGGTAATATTTAGTGAAGGGATTCAGGGAAACCGGTTATTTTCATATAGTCGGACTTGAGTCCTGGAAATGGGAAGTACAATGCCTGCACTTTAAAGGAGGGGTTTGGGATATTAGCAGTTTGGAGGGATATGTTGTGTATCTTTATACGTATATGCTTCTAAAATGTTGTATTCTGAGCACCTCTGCAAAAACAGTGATTATGTGTGAGTGAGGTGAAAGTGTTGAAATATGATGAAAGCATTTTCTTTTTGGGGATTTTCTTTCTTTTTTGGGTCACCCTGCCTCGGTGGGAGACGGCCGACTTGTTGAATATATATATATATATATATATATATATATATATATATATATATATATATATATATATATATTATATATATATATATATATATATATATATATATATATATATATATGTCGTGCCGAATAGGCAGAACTTGCGATCTTGGCTTAAATAGCAACGTTCATCTTGCCATATAGGACAAGTGAAAATTTGTGTATGCAGTAATTTCGCCAAAATCATTCTGAACCTAACGAAAAAAAATATATTTCACTGTGTTTGTTTAGTATTAAATTACTGTAAACAAATCTAAAATATATTTAGTTGGGTTAGGATAAAATAAATTGCTATTGTTATAAAAAGGTTAGGTAAGTTTTCTAAGATTCTTTTGGTGCAAAATTACATTTTTTACATTAATATTAATGAAAAAAATATGTCTTTAAACGTATAAGAGAAAATTTCAGAAAAGACTTAATTTTAAATGAGTTCTTGCTAATTGACCAGTTTTACATATTCGGCACGACATATATATATATATATATATATATATATATATATATATATATATATATATATATATATATATATATATACATATATATATATATACATATATATATATATATATATACATATATATATATATACACATATATATATATATATACACACATATATATATATATATACATATATACATATATATATATATATATATAATATATATATAGAATATATATATGCAATATATATATAATCTATACATATACATATATATGCAATAAGATCACAGTGAACAGGAGATTTCAAAATATGCAAAACAACCACTCTGAAAGAATAGAGAAATTCAAAGCGCTTTCGTCACTAGTCACGAAAGCGCTTGGAATTTCTCTATTCTTTCAGAGTGGTTGTTTTGCATATATATATATATATATATATATATATATATATATATATATATATATATATATATATATATATATGTATATATATATATATATATATATATATATATATATATATATATATATATATGTATGTATATATATATATATATATATATATATATATATATATATATATATATATATATATATATATATATATATATATATATATATATATGCAATAAGATCACAGTAAACAGGTGATTTCAAAATATGCAAAACAACCACTCTGAAAGAATAGAGAAATTCCAAGCGCTTTCGTGACTACTCACATTATCAAGGAACTATGATACTTTGATAATGTGAGTAGTCACGAAAGCGCTTGGAATTTCTCTGTTCTTTCAGAGTGGTTGTTTTGCATATATATATATATATAAATATATATATATATATATATATATATATATATATATATATATATATATATATATATATATATATATATATATATATATATATATATATATATATATACTTGTTTCATAGGAGAAAATTTTACTGTTTTTATTGGAAAGTAGTGAAGCAGGTGTACTAAAATGATCTAATTTGGTGAAACAACAAACAAGTTTATCTGGCTTGCGGATGTTTTCCGAAGAGCCCCCCAGACCGGAATAAAGCGAGCGGTAAACAGATTTATTCCCAGTCAAACCGGCCGAGCGCTCGCAGCAGACACTTAGTGTGGCCACAAAAATGCAATCAGTGGAAGTGGTCCCCCCGCCTCCCGTTGATGATGCTGACATCATCTCCAACACCACCATCACTAACACCTTCCTTCCCCCTTTCCCCTCATGGTCCCCCTACCTTTCACAAATTACACTTTATATCCCCTCCTTCTAACTCCCTTTTAACCTTCCATTTCCCCCAGTTCCTTAACAAAACAAAAGTAACAGTGGCTCTCTTCTGTATCTCCCACTAGTCCCATTAGCCAACTATTTTCCACACTTTCCCTTTTACCACCTCACCTTCATTGTCCTCGAGCACCTCAGACACACACACTCGTACTAACACACACACACATGCGCAAGCATACACACACACGCACTCGTACACGCACGCATACACACACACACACACACACACACACACACACACACACACACACACACACACACACACACACACACACACACACACACACACACACACACAGTTGGAAGTTGAAGACAGATGAATCACAGGGATGTTAGGAAGTATTTCTTCAGCCACAGAGTAGTCAGGGAGTGGAATAGTTTGGGAAGCGATGTAGTGGAGGCAGGATCCATACATAGCTTTAAGCAGAGGTATGATAAAGCTCACGGTTCAGGGAGAGTGACGTAGTAGCGACCAGTGAACAGGTGCGGCCAGGACCTTGGACTCGACCCCTGCAACC
>NC_091327.1:28460894-28485894 GCF_038502225.1 Cherax quadricarinatus
CCAGTAAATGCACTCATTCTAGTGAAAGTTCCAGTAGATGCACTCAGAAGAAAAGAGGCATTGTGGAAGAAGTTTCCACTGTAACAACGATTTTTCAGTTTTGATCTTTATCAGGTCATCCAGAAGATACAAAATATATGCACACAGAAGCAAGAACAGACTAGAGGTGCAGTGAGTGAAATTGTTGGAGTGTGGCAAATCCTGTGGGTCTGCGGTACTATGCTGCAGTTACACTGGTTAATAGTGCTGAAATGTCGTCTAGTTTCTGGCCAGCATAATTGTCCCTACTACTGCACAACTCTGTTATCAAAACCCCATGATGAATGTTGAAGAGGTTTAAGCCATATTTAGCTTACTTTTCTAATCGTATTATGTGCACTAACGCTGTTTCTAGACATGCAGCAGCTCGTCTTTGATGACAGCTTGGGTACTTTTGATGACAGCTTGGGTATCTTTGATGACAGTTTGGGTATCTTTGATGACAGCTTGGGTATCTTTGATGACAGTTTGGGTATCTTTGATGACAGCTTGGGTATCTTTGATGACAGTTTGGGTATCTTTGATGACAGTTTGGGTATCTTTGATGACAGCTTGGGTATCTTTGATGGCAGTTTGGGTATCTTTGATGACAGCTTGGGTATCTTTGATGACAGTTTGGGTATCTTTGATGACAGTTTGGGTATCTTTGATGACAGTTTGGGTATCTTTGATGACAGCTTGGGTATCTTTGATGACAGTTTGGGTATCTTTGATGACAGCTTGGGTATCTTTGATGACAGTTTGGGTATCTTTGATGACAGTTTGGGTATCTTTGATGACAGCTTGGGTATCTTTGATGACAGTTTGGGTATCTTTGATGACAGCTTGGGTATCTTTGATGGCAGTTTGGGTATCTTGATGACAGTTTGGGTATCTTTGATGACAGCTTGGGTATCTTTGATGACAGTTTGGGTATCTTTGATGACAGCTTGGGTATCTTTGATGGCAGTTTGGGTATCTTGATGACAGTTTGGGTATCTTTGATGGCAGTTTGGGTATCTTGATGACAGTTTGGGTATCTTTGATGACAGCTTGGGTATCTTTGATGACAGTTTGGGTATCTTTGATAACAGCTTGGGTATCCGTGATGACGGCTTGGGTATCTTTGATGACAGCTTGGGTATCTATTCGTACCACTTGGTGTGAATGTTCATCCTGTTGAACAACACATGGCGTTGCTCGTGTTGTGATTTTCGAATTCTGATGTTTACATTGTGTGAAGTCTCGCCAATGTATTGTCTTTTGTCACAACTACCACAGGGAACTGTGTATATTCTGACAGTACTGTTGTCACTGTTGTTGAGTCCTGTTCTTGCTGAAGTCTCTAACGGTTTTAAAGGCGATGATTGCAACATCAATTCCTGTGCAACGATATGTATGGAGTTACCTGTGGGGAAAATGAAACGTCTCTCGCAATCACTCAGCGCTCAGTGAGAGCTCTCACTCAATGTTTAAAGCAGAGGCACTCAAGTGGTAGTTCAAGAAGATGCACTTATGTGGTGCTTGAAGTAAATGGAGTGGCCACTGCAGGTCAACTAGGTGGATAGGTAATTGAAAAAACTATCTTATATTTACATGACAATGTTAGTTATATCAATTTTGAGAGGCTGTACTGTTCCATGTGAAAGTTACGCGCTAGGTGTAAAAATGTATTCCACAAAGCGCTAAACCCGTCTGGGTCAGTCAGCGCAAAAACTGGTGGAAGCGCCATCTTTAAATTCGTTAACTGCAGTCAAGTGTCTGATCAGTCAGGCTGCTGGTGCTCTGGCGAGTGTGCGCGCACTGGCGCGCACACTCGCTCACGCACGCACGCGCGCACGCACGTACACACACACACACACACACACACACACACACACACACACACACACACACACACACACACACACACACACACACACACACACACACACACACACAAAGGTTTGCAACAAGGCTAGTTCCGGAGCTCAGGGGAATGTCCTACAAAGAAAGGTTGAGGGAAATCGGACTGACGACACTGGAGGACAGGAGGGCCAGGGGAGACATGATAACGACATACAAAATACTACATGGAATAGAAAAGGTGGATAGAGACAGGATGTTCCAGAGAGGGGACACAGAAACAAGGGGTCACAATTGGAAGCTGAAGACTCAGACGAGTCACAGGGATGTTAGGAAGTATTTCTTCATACATAGCTTTAAGACGCGGTATGACATAGCTCAGGAAGCAGAGAGAGAGAGGACCTAGTAGCGATCAGTGAAGAGGCGGGGCCAAGAGCTGAGTCTCGATCCCTGCAACCACAATTAGGTGAGTACAATTAGGTGAGTACACACACACACACACACACACACACACACACACACACACACACACACACACACACACACACACACACATATATATATATATATATATATATATCTTCTTATTCTTTTTAGTAATCTTTACAGGAAAAGGGGTTACTAGCCCATTGTTCCCGGCATTTTAGTTGACTTTTACAACACGCATGGCTTACGGAGGAAAGATTCTTATTCCACTTCCCCATGGATATAAAAGGAAAAGTAATAAGACCAAGAACTATTAAGATAAAATCAAAGAAAACTCAGATGAGTGTGTATAAATAAACGTGTCCATGTATGTGTAGTGTGACCTAAGTGTAAGTAGAAGTAGCAAGACGTACCTGTAATCTTGCATATTTATGAGACAGACAAAAGACACCAGCAATCCTACCATCATGTAAAACAATTACAGGCTTACGTTTTACACTCACTTGGCAGGACGGTAGGGGAGTTAGTAGATGGGGAGAGGGAGGTATTAGGTAGATGGCGAGAATATTTTGAGGAACTTTTAAATGTTAAGGAAGAAAGGGAGGCGGTAATTTCATGCACTGGCCAGGGAGGTATACCATCTTTTAGGAGTGAAGAAGAGCAGACTGTAAGTGTGGTGGAGGTACGTGAGGCATTACGTAAAATGAAAGGGGGTAAAGCAGCTGGAACTGATGGGATCATGACAGAAATGTTAAAAGCAGGGGGGGATATAGTGTTGGAGTGGTTGGTACTTTTGTTTAATAAATGTTTGAAAGAGGGGAAGGTACCTAGGGATTGGCGGAGAGCATGTATAGTCCCTTTATATAAAGGGAAAGGGGACAAAAGAGATTGTAAAAATTATAGAGGAATAAGTTTACTGAGTATACCAGGAAAAGTATACGGTAGGGTTATAATTGAAAGAATTAGAGGTAAGACAGAATGTAGAATTGCGGACGAACAAGGAGGTTTCAGAGTGGGTAGGGGATGTGTAGATCAAGTGTTTACATTGAAGCATATATGTGAACAGTATTTAGATAAAGGTAGGGAAGTTTTTATTGCATTTATGGATTTAGAAAAGGCATATGATAGAGTGGATAGAGGAGCAATGTGGCAGATGTTGCAAGTATATGGAATAGGTGGTAAGTTAATAAATGCTGTAAAGAGCTTTTATGAGGATAGTGAGGCTCAGGTTAGGGTGTGTAGAAAAGAGGGAGAATACTTCCCGGTAAAAGTAGGTCTTAGACAGGGATGTGTAATGTCACCATGGTTGTTTAATATATTTATAGATGGGGTTGTAAAAGAAGTAAATGCTAGGGTGTTCGGGAGAGGGGTGGGATTAAATTATGGGGAATCAAATTCAAAATGGGAATTGACACAGTTACTTTTTGCTGATGATACTGTGCTTATGGGAGATTCTAAAGAAAAATTGCAAAGGTTAGTGGATGAGTTTGAGAATGTGTGTAAAGGTAGAAAGTTGAAAGTGAACATAGAAAAGAGTAAGGTGATGAGGGTATCAAATGATTTAGATAAAGAAAAATTGGATATCAAATTGGGGAGGAGGAGTATGGAAGAAGTGAATGTTTTCAGATACTTGGGAGTTGACGTGTCGGCGGATGGATTTATGAAGGATGAGGTTAATCATAGAATTGATGAGGGAAAAAAGGTGAGTGGTGCGTTGAGGTATATGTGGAGTCAAAAAACGTTATCTATGGAGGCAAAGAAGGGAATGTATGAAAGTATAGTAGTACCAACACTCTTATATGGATGTGAAGCTTGGGTGGTAAATGCAGCAGCGAGGAGACGGTTGGAGGCAGTGGAGATGTCCTGTCTAAGGGCAATGTGTGGTGTAAATATTATGCAGAAAATTCGGAGTGTGGAAATTAGGAGAAGGTGTGGAGTTAATAAAAGCATTAGTCAGAGGGCAGAAGAGGGGTTGTTGAGGTGGTTTGGTCATTTAGAGAGAATGGATCAAAGTAGAATGACATGGAAAGCATATAAATCTATAGGGGAAGGAAAGAGGGGTAGGGGTCGTCCTCGAAAGGGTTGGAAAGAGGGGGTAAAGGAGGTTTTGTGGGTGAGGGGCTTGGACTTCCAGCAAGCGTGCATGAGCGTGTTAGATAGGAGTGAATGGAGACGAATGATACTTGGGACCTGACGATCTGTTGGAGTGTGAGCAGGGTAATATTTAGTGAAGGGATTCAGGGAAACCGGTTATTTTCATATAGTCGGACTTGAGTCCTGGAAATGGAAGTACGATGCCTGCACTTTGAAGGAGGGTTTGGGATATTGGCAGTTTGGAGGGATATGTTGTGTATCTCTATACGTATATGCTTCTAACTGTTATATTCTGAGCACCTCTGCAAAAGCAGTGATAATGTGTGAGTGTGTGAAAGTGTTGAATGATGATGAAAGTATTTTCTTTTTGGGGATTTTCTTTCTTTTTTTGGTCACCCTGCCTCGGTGGGAGACGACCGACTTGTTGAAAAAAAAAAAAAAAAAAAATATATATATATATATATATATATATATATATATACACACACACACACACAAATTACTGAGAGGAATTGTCAAGGTGGACAGAGACAGAATGTTCCAGAGACGGGACACAGCAACAAGGGGACACAGTTGGAAGTTGAAGACACAGATGAATCACAAGGACGTTAGGAAGCATTTCTTCAGTCACAGAGTAGTCAGGAAGTGGAACAGATTGGGAAACGATGTAGTGGAGGCAGGATCCATACATAGCTTTAAGCAGAGGTATGATAAAGCTCATGGTTCAGGGAGAGTGACCCAATATCTGGCAGTGAAGAGGCGGGGACATGAGTTGTGACTCGACCCCTGCAACCACAACTATGAGAGTACAACTATGTGAGTACAACTAGGTGAGTACAACTAAGTGAGTACAACTATGTGGGTACAACTAGGTGAGTACACACACAAACAAACATGAATTTTGAACTCCAAATCAGGACATAGTTGAGTCTTAGTATAGGGTAATATGACTGATGACTGTAGCTACTTTGTGTAGCGCTCTCTCTCTCTCTCTCTC
Source organism: Cherax quadricarinatus (assembly GCF_038502225.1). NCBI lineage: Eukaryota > Metazoa > Arthropoda > Malacostraca > Decapoda > Parastacidae > Cherax > Cherax quadricarinatus. Next base: position 28,466,275 of record NC_091327.1, read on the forward strand.
TCTCTCTCTCTCTACACAGGGTTTGACAAGGTTAAGGATCCCTAGCTTTATTGACACTATGGCAGCTATTTACAGGTTAAGGATTCCTAACTTTATTGGCAAGCTAAGAGCTGTTACCTACATCAGCTCATTTGAAAGCATTTTTATTGTTATGAGACATACAAGTAGGAAACAGGATGAAGTTGGAGCCATCTGTGGGCCAGCATTTTCATTTGATCAACTGACTTTATCTCGTTGACATCATTATCCTGTACGAATGTGTTCCATACTCGAGTCATCCTGGGTATGTATGATCTCAGATGGAGTAATGTTCTGGAGAAGGGTACAGCCAGAGTGAAGTTGCTGCTTTCTGCCCGTCTTGTGGCATAAAAGCTTGTTTCACGCTGTCCTCGAAGTGGATCCAAGTGTGGTATTTTGACAATATTGGCCTTGTACATAACAGTAAGGCCACCCACATCCCTCCTATGTTGAAGGCTCTGCTGAGATGACAGATCTATCCAGGATGGGTCCAGGCGAGAGATGAGACGTCTTGCTCTGTTCTCTACTCTGTCAAGCAGTCGCAGATGAGAGGGGGGGCAGGCAAACCAAGAAAGTGGAGCATACTCTCTCTCTCTCTCTCTCTCTCTCTCTCTCTCTCTCTCCTTGAGTACTCAGTCCCTAACTAATATTTCGCCCTCGGCTCGGTTTTACGTCAAGAATCTTAGACGCTTATCAAGCTGAGCTGTTTCATATCTCAGTCCTACTCCATTACGTAGGTTAATTTGTGTTGACCTTTAATGGTAGTGACTGTTTATATTATGTGATTCGCATTTTTGACGGTGATGCATGGTGCTTGTGTAGAAGTGATGTGATGGTGCTTGTTGGGACTTGAGTGATGGTGGAGAATGGTGCTGGTAGGAAAGCGTTGTGAGCGATGGTGAAACCCAGTGATCCTGCCCTACCATTATCATTATTATTGTTATGATTATTATGATGAAGAAGAAGAAGAAGAAGAAACATTAAACTCATTAGGGCCTGGGAAAGCGAGTACTATCAGATTCCATCCAAAGAATTAAGAGAGCTACTCCAACAGGAAGTGCACTCTTGAGTCCTTCACCGGAATCAGGAGTGCACTTCCTGTGAAGAATCTGATCTACCAGTGTTAAGCATTAAATATACCCAGTCTGGACCTATCCTGGAGAAAGAGAGTTAATGATAATAGAGCGTTGGTACCAACGACAGGTCCAACGCTGTCAGCACTCAGCCACTGAGCTTACGGTTGGATGAATGTACAACCAGCCCAACTGTGACTTGATTGTACCAGAAGCACTACCTGCGTACCTGCTATACACCCTATGCCTTTTATGGCCCCCTGAAGGTTCGACGCTTTCCCATAAACTTCTGAAGAAAGATTCATACCACAGTCCCAGAAGCTTTCATGGTACTAGGTGAAAAAGACAGAAGGTACAATGTGAAAATGGCAGTAGATACTAGATAAAAGGCAGTAGATACTAGATAAAAGGCAGTAGGTACTAGGTTAAATAGGCATTAGATACTAGATGAAATAGGAGGTAGGAAATATGCCACAAAGACAGTAGGTACTAAATGAAAAAGACGTTAGGTACTATATCAGTGTATATACATTGAAAGCTTATTTTAATCCATATTTTTTGGATTGAAATTTTTTGACTGGTGGTACACAAGCAATGTACTACATCCTGAACGAAACACCTGCGATCAGAGGCTTTAATTAAACACAGCAAACCACACAGTCTTCAAGAATGGAGATATGGGGAAAATGACAGCATAGGTTGTGTTTATTAGAGTTAAGGAAAGACTGACATCAGGTAGGGATGAACATTCCAATACCAGGGCAGTGCGGTGAAAACCTCTTAAGGACGTCAGGAATGACACCGTCTGGGTTGATCGAGATTTCTTCATATAAATTACTGTTCTCTTGCGTATGGGATAGACCATCCTGACAGAAGCCTGCGTCCATGTAATAGCATCTCCAGCTCTGCTGGAACGATATCTTCTTTTAGCAATTGAAACCATACTGGAATACTTGACAATATTGTCATTGACCTACTGAAGTCAGCCTAGGCTGACAGATTTAAACACTATGCATGTGATCAGTTCTGTGTTAAGAAACATAAGAGGAAAACAAAACTAGCATATATAACTACAATATGTATAATAATCATATAGATTAGGGTAGCAGCATACTGCTGATGCGTTCAATTTTGCTAAGAAAAATATAGGCTAAAGAAGATTTGGAGAGAAAGGGTAACTTAGACCTGCATTATGCGAGATGAATATTTTAGAACCTTCATTCTCTCTCTCTCTCTCTTTCTCTCTCTCTCTCTCTCTCTCTCTCTCTCTCTCTCTCTCTCTCTCTCTCTCTCTCTCTCTCTCTCTCTCTCTCTCTCTCTCGTTGGAAAGTTCATAGTGAGGCAGTAAAACAAGGTGTGCAACGGCAGGGGCACTGGAGGCTGTGTGTAGTGCCAGCTTAGCGAGATGTTAGTGGATGTGTGAGTGGCGTTAATTATCTTTTGCTCCCCAAGTGTCGATGTACGCTGTGACACTCGCCTGACATCCCTAACAAATGCAGAGTGACACTGACGTTCACCCAACCTCCCTAATATCTACAGAATGACACGGTGACGCCTACTTGACCTCTCTAATACCTGCAGAGTGTCGCTATGATGCTCATCTGACCCTCCCTAATTGAACATTAAAATGGTATAAAATACCGACAGGTTGTTAGGTGAGACACATATGCAACAGTTAGGTATCTTTATTTCGAAACGTTTCGCCTACACAGTAGGCTTCTTCAGTCGAGTACAGAAAAGTTGATAGAAGCGGAAGAGACTTGAAGACGATGTAATCAGTCCATCATCCTTAAAGTTTTGAGGTGGTCAGTCCCTCAGTCTGGAGAAGAGCATTGTTCCATAGTCTGAAACAATATGGAGTTGAAGTGACAGGATGGAGCCTTATATAGCGCCAGGAGGTGAGACTTAGGTCACTAGTAGAACGCAGATGTTGGGAGGTCAGGTCCCTCTCAAATCCAGCCGTTCTCACTAGTAGAGGTTGTCGAAGTTGATTTCAGGTCTGTACCAAGATACCCTTGTGTTGCAGTGTCTGACAGATTACCTGGAGTTTACCTGGAGAGAGTTCCGGGGGTCAACGCCCCCGCGGCCCGGTCTGTGACCAGGCCTCCTGGTGGATCAGAGCCTGATCAACCAGGCTGTTGCTGCTGGCTGCACGCAAACCAACGTACGAGCCACAACCCGGCTGGTCAGGAACCGACTTTAGGTGCTTGTCCAGTGCCAGCTTGAAGACTGCCAGGGGTCTCTTGGTAATCCCCCTTATGTATGCTGGGAGGCAGTTGAACAGTCTCGGGCCCCTGACACTTATTGTATGGTCTCTTAACGTGCTAGTGACACCCCTGCTTTTCATTGGGGGGATGTTGCATCGTCCGCCAAGTCTTTTGCTTTCGTAGTGAGTGATTTTCGTGTGCAAGTTCGGTACTAGTCCCTCTAGGATTTTCCAGGTGTATATAATCATGAATACAGGTTTAGGAACCTCAAGCGCTCCCAGTAATTGAGGTGTTTTATCTCCGTTATGCGCGCCGTGAAGGTTCTCTGTACATTTTCTAGGTAAGCAATTTCACCTGCCTTGAAAGGTGCTGTTAGTGTGCAGCAATATTCCAGCCTAGATAGAACAAGTGACCTGAAGAGTGTCATCATGGGCTTGGCCTCCCTAGTTTTGAAGGTTCTCATTATCCATCCTGTCATTTTTCTAGCAGATGCGATTGATACAATGTTATGGTCCTTGAAGGTGAGATCCTCCGACATGATCACTCCCAGGTCTTTGACGTTGGTGTTTCGCTCTATTTTGTGGCCAGAATTTGTTTTGTACTCTGATGAAGATTTAATTTCCTCGTGTTTACCATATCTGAGTAATTGAAATTTCTCATCGTTGAACTTCATATTGTTTTCTGCAGCCCACTGACAGATTCGGTAGATGTCCGCCTGGAGCCTTGCAGTGTCTGCAATGGAAGACACTGTCATGCAGATTCGGGTGTCATCTGCAAAGGAAGACACGGTGCTGTGGCTGACATCCTTGTCTATGTCGGATATGAGGATGAGGAACAAGATGGGAGCGAGTACTGTGCCTTGTGGAACAGAGCTTTTCACCGTAGCTGCCTCGGACTTTACTCTGTTGACGACTCATCGCTGTGGTCTGTTAGTGAGGAAATTATAGATCCATCGACCTACTTTTCCTGTTATTCCTTTAGCACGCATTTTGTGCGCTATTACGCCATGGTCACACTTGTCGAAGGCTTTTGCAAAGTCTGTATATATTACATCTGCATTCTTTTTGTCTTCTAGTGCATTTAGGACCTTGTCGTAGTGATCCAATAGTTGAGACAGACAGGAGCGACCTGTTCTAAACCCATGTTGCTCTGGGTTGTGTAACTGATGGGTTTCTAGATGGGTGGTGATCTTGCTTCTTAGGACCCTTTCAAAGATTTTTATGATATGGGATGTTAGTGCTATTGGTCTGTAGTTCTTTGCTGTTGCTTTACTGCCCCCTTTGTGGAGTGGGGCTATGTCTGTTGTTTTTAGTATCTGTTGGACGACCCCCGTGTCCATGCTCCCTCTCCATAGGATGGAAAAGGCTCGTGATAGGGGCTTCTTGCAGTTCTTGATGAACACGGAGTTCCATGAGTCTGGCCCTGGGGCAGAGTGCATGGGCATGTCATTTATCGCCTGTTCGAAGTCATTTGGCGTCAGGATAACATCGGATAGGCTTGTGTTAATCAAATTTTGTGGCTCTCTCATAAAAAATTCATTTTGATCTTCGACTCTCAGTCTGGTTAGCGGCTTGCTAAAAACTGAAATCCACTTTCAAGTCAGCAAGTCAGGATAAAAAGAGGTGATGGCCTCTGACAGGTTGTTGACCAGCAAGTAGTTAAACAGTGTGAGGAGGGATTCCTTATGGTATTCCTCTCGGGGATGAATTCCTAGGTATTCCTCACACCCCCTACAAAGGAGGAGAAATGAACCAGGCTCTCCTATTTCTTACCGCTCTTCTCTTTCCCTAACTGAGGGCCAAGGCCTGTCTCTTTTATGCCTAGTCCTCCCCTCTATAGAGTGCCAGTTAGTGTGTAAAGAAATAAATTGCTACCCTCCTACCCCGAGTGCCCAGGAACTGTAGGAGTGCCTCACCCTCTACAGAATGCCCCTCTTTAAGGGGGGCTCCTTGTAGTGGTAGAGAGGCTATCAGTCTGAGGAATTGGACCTTTTGGTCTTCCTCCGACCCAACCTAATTACCCCCAAACCTCCTTTCCCTATCCCACCCTCCCCCTACCCCCCTTTTTCGCCTTTCCTCCCCTCTCCCCACCCTCCCCTTGTTTCCCATCCCATTTGTAGCCTCTGGGGTCCTCCCCTCTGGCATTACAGTTTCTAGGTAGGGGGTGGCATGCCAGGGTTCATCCCACTCCCTCAGGGGTGGTGTGGTTTGCCATGGAATCTGAATTGTCTGAAGATGCTCTGCTGCCTTCCTGGATGTCCGGGAAGTGGGCAAGGTGCCCTTTGGGTAATGAGTGTATCTCTGGAAGCTGTCTGTAGGTTCTGGGAGGTGGCGGCCGAAGAGGGTATGCTTTGTTTTGGGTTACCGACGGCCCTTTCTTTTGTCCACCGAGGTACCTCGGTATCACCCATTTCTGATCATGCAGCTTCTTCTTGCAAGCCTTTCACAATTCTTCCGGGAAGAATACGGTGCGACGGTTTTCAGATCACCCACCTCCCTCGGGTCAGGCCGCCTGCGGTTCTACTCCTAAACGTCCAAGACAACCTGCTGATGACAATTCATCGAAGATCACTCAAAAACGACCTATGCGGCACTACCTTTGCATACCAGGCTAACGAGTATGCAGTGGACAAAATTCTCTTCTTTACAGACGACGTCTCAAACTGATTATCTTTCTGATCATGGAGTTGATAAAACTCTCTTAGAGCACATTGGCCAAAATATATCCTTCCACTCTCTTCGAAGTGGTGCGCGTGTCATAACAGTACAGAATTCAGAGCAAGCTCATGCTCTCTCCCGCATCACTTCCATAGATAACATACCAGTCACCATTCGTAAGCACATTACTCTTAATTCTTGCAGTGGTACTGTGGTCTTACTGTGTGCCATTGTACAGAGTGATTTTTTGTCTTGTGGCGAGGGTATTTTAGAACAATTAGCCCTTCAGAACCTCCCTATTCTTAAGGTCGATACACACATCCTGCCTGCTTGTGGGCGGAGGCGCTTTCCTAGTAACATCGCTTATTTAACCATCGACTGCTGTGAACTTCCGTCCTCTGTCTATATTGTGGGATATCGCCTAGAGGTCGTTCAAGTAGTTCCCACTTCCCAACAGTGTCGTAATTGCTGGCTTTTGGACATCCCGCTAAACACTGCAGATCTGTGGTAGAATGCCCGGTCTTTGGTGCAGCAGATCATTCTAATACATCTTGTAGTCTTCCACCCTCTTGTCTCAGCTGCAAGGAACTTCGTCCTCCCTTTTCAAGCTGTTGCCAGGTTTATCATAATGAACGAGAGATCTGTTATCTCAAGGAGTATGAGGGCTTCATTTACACTATGGCTGTCTCTCAGCTCTGCCTTCAAGGTAAACTCCCTCATGTCACTTATGCTCGGGTAGCCTGAAGACCTCCAACCTCGATGGTCCTCCTGCCTCTCAATCCCTATGCATCTGTGTCTTCTGGGATCACCCAGTTTCTAATTCTTTTCCAGTTTTATTTTCTGACACTCCCACCTCCGCACCACTTCCTACTTCTACTTCATCTTGCTCGCTTGCTTCTCAGTCTATAAGGCCTCACAGACATACACTTTCTTTGCATCCATCACCTGCCCAGAATATATCTTCTACCTCGGAGTCTAGTTCTCACCCCCTCCTTTTCAGCTCTCACATGAACGTAGAGGTTCACTTCCCCTTATGTAGTCCCCTCTTCCCCTGTTCCCCTCCCCCGTCTTCCTCCATAGCTACCCTCCAACCTCCTTCCTCTCCTATTACACTGCAGGCCTCTTCTACCCTAGAGGACACATCTCTCCAAGTTCATGCTTCCTGCCCCCCTATGACCTCTTTGGTTGCCTCCGACCTTTACTTGCAATGCCTCTCCTCTCTCTGACATCATGGCATCGTCGATTTCCTTAACAACTGAAATGTTAGACGCTATCTCCAGCTATATTGTGGAGACATTCCTGATGGACACCGATGTGCCTCCTTCTACCCCTTCTATTTCACAACCCTTGCAACAATCTATTCCTCCACAACATTCAAATTCTTCCTTGCTTATACGCTTACTGTTACCCCCACACGTTGACTTTACAGATTCTAAAAGCCAATAGGTTTTATCGTTTCTTATTGTTGCCAGTTTTATTGCTGTACATAATGTCTTTTTTACAATGGAATATTCGTGGCCTTAGGGGCAATCGAGGAGAACTCCAAGAGTTGCTCTCCCAGTTGTCCCCAGTATGTGTTGGGTTGCAAGAGCCCAAAATTCGTTCTGCTGTCATTCGCCCCGTTTTGGGCCGCGTGCTGTTGCATTCTTCCGATCCTTTACCTGATGAATCATTCAATGAAAGCGCGCTTCTTGTGCGCATTGATATACCATATCAACAAGTTTCTGTTCATTTCCCACTGCATTATACTGCAGCTCATATTTATTTACACAGATGGTTTACAGTATGCTTTCTTTATCTTTCTCCCTCCCATGCATTCTGTATCTCTGATATCGCATTTTTAATTTCTTTTCTACTGCCGCCCATCTTATTGTTGAGTGATCTTAATGCTCACCATCACCTGTAGGGAGGGTTCCACTGTAACTCTTGTGGTGATCAGTTGGAGACTCTTCTCGCTTCTCATCCTCTTCATGTTTTAAATACAAGTGCTCGTACCCATTTTGACTCTCGCACTCAGTCTCCTGCATTGATCTTTCTATCTGCTCCTCGCCCATTGCACTTGATTTCACGTGGTCTGTTCTTCCAGATTTACCTGATAGTGATCACTTTCCTATCCTCCTTACTTCTACTATAAATACCCGACCGTTTCGTAGCCCTCGTTGGCAGTTTGCTCGAACAGACTGGGACTTATAATCCCATCTTATCACCTGTCGTCTATTGATGAACTGGCACACCAATTTTCGATTTTAATCCTAATTGCAGTGACGTGTTCTGTCCCTCAAACTTCAGGTAGGCATTCTCAGACATGCATACCTTGGTTGCCTCCTACATGTGCCCGTGCTTTACGTTTAAAACATGCTGCATGGGGATTGAGACACTTATGCAACATATGGGAATCTTTATTCAGGAAACGTTTCGCCACACAGTGGCTTCATCAGTCCGATACAAAGTAGAAAGGCGTAAGGAAAGGAGGAGTTTGAGGTAATCAGTCCCTCAGCCTAAAGTCGATGTGTTCAGTCCATCAATCTTGTAGAATGTACAGCATAGGGCCGTAGACGTGGCTTATATACTGTAGTGAGGTGAGGCGAAGCAGGAGGAGGTGAGGTCATAGTGGTACCATCCACTAGTCGAAGTAGGTCTTCGTCCAAAGGTTGGACAAGTGTTGAAGAATTCTTTGTAACAAGATCCCATGATGCTGCAGTGTCAGACAGTTGTGATGAATGGTTTGAAAAACCGACAAGTTGAAGATTGAGATACTTATGCAACATATGGGAATCTTTATTCAGGAAGCGTTTCGCCACACAGTGGCTTCATCAGTCCGATACAAAGTAGAAAGGCGTAAGGAGAGGAGGAGTTTGAGGTAATCAGTCCCTCAGCCTGGAGTCGATATGTTCAGTCCATCAATCTTGTAGAATGTACAGCATAGGGCCGTAGACGTGGCTTATATATATATTGATGGATTGAACACATCGACTCCAGGCTGAGGGACTGATTACCTCAAACTCCTCCTCTCCTTACGCCTTTCTACTTTGTATCGGACTGATGAAGCCACTGTGTGGCGAAACGTTTCCTGAATAAAGATTCCCATATGTTGCATAAGTGTCTCAGTCTTCAACTTGTCGGTTTTTCAAACCATTCATCACAATGCTGCATGGGGCTGTTATCCATATAACCATACCGCAGAGCGTCTGTTGGATTTTAATAGGGCAAGGGAAGTTGCTCACCATGTCATCCATGATGCTAAGCGCACTTGTTGGCGAAACTATGTGTCTACCATTACCGCATGTTCCCCTATGTGTGCGATTTGAAAAAAGGTGGGTAAATTGTGTGGTAAGTACACTCTGGACCCAGCTCCCGTTGTGCGGGTTGCTGGAGTTGATGTCACAGAACCTTTAGAAGTTGCCACAGAAATCGGGAACTATCTTGTCCGTATCTCCCGAGGGCTTCACCTCTGTCCCTCATTTCTTACATCTAAACCTACCAAAGAGCAATTGCCCTCAGATTTCTGATCCGATGGATTGGAGCTGTATAATGTACCTTTTACTCTTCTAGAATTAGAATCCACACTTTCCATTTGCCAGCCGTTGGCACCGGGACCTGATGATATCCACATCAGGATGCTACAACATCTTCATTCTACGTCCTTTCCCGTTCTTTTACGTCTTTTCAATCTAATTTGGGAGCGGGGAGGTACTCCATCAACACTGGAAATCGACTATTGTACTACCATTTCGCAAACCGGGCATCTCGGGGCTTGACACCGCTCACTGTCGTCCTATTGCCCTGACCAGTGTGGACTGCAAGGTGATGGAACTATTGATGAATAGACGTCTGATGTGGTTCTTAGAGACACACAATAGCCTTTCCCCTCACCAATATGGCTTTCACAAAGGCCGCTCTTCTTTAGACCCCTTGATACACGTATTCGAAATGCCTTTGCTAACAATCACTCAGTCTTAGCGATCTTTTTTGATCTAGAGAAGGCATATGACACCACATGGAGGTATAGCATTCTAGCCCAATTCCACTCCTTAGGCCTCCACGGTAATCTACCAAACTTCATCGCCACTTTCTTGTCCGATAGACATTTCTGGGTCCGTATTGGCCCCTTGCTTTCCTCTGACTTTGTACAAGCCAAGGGAGTTCCACAAGGTTGTGTCCTCAGCTTTACTCTTTTTATCTTAGCTATATATGACCTCTACCTTCTGTTCTTCCTTCGCATATTTGGTCGTCACTTTATGTTGATGACTTTGCTATAGCGTACTCGGGCGCTTGCTGTCGACTAGTAGCAGCCTCCCTTCAGGTTGTGATAGACCGAGTCTCCCATTGGACCACTTCTCATGGCTTTAAATTTTCTATTTCGAAAACTCGATTCATTACCTTCACTAGACATCTGCTTATTCCAGATACTCTCTTCTACTTACATGGTTCGTGTATTCCAGCATGTGATACGGTCAAGTTTATGGGCCTGCTCTTTGATCACTGGTTGGCATGGAGACCTCACATTTCTTTGTTAAAGACAACTTGCCATGGTCGCCTAAATCTCCTTAAGGTTCTCGCACATCATTCAAGGGGAGCAGATCGTCGTGCTCTCCTCCGTTTTCATTCCACCCTAGTCTTGACCAAGCTAGATTATGGTGACCAAATCTATTCTGCGGCCTCTCCCGCAACTCTAAGTTAGATCCCATTCATCACCATGGTCTCTGTCTGTGCCTTGGTGTTTTTCGTTCATCCCCTGTTGAGAGCCTCTATGCAGAAGGGAATATTCCATCCTTGTCCGATCGCCGTGATGCTCATTGCATTTGCTATTATGTTCGACCCCATGACCTCTACAATCCTTCTATATATAGGATAGTCACTGATGTTAGTAGACGTTCTTTATTTGTTCGTCGCCCCTGTTTACTCCATCCCTTTTCTCTCTGCCTACATTCGCTCTTGTCTTCTCTTCAGTTACCTCCTTTCTCTGTCCATGCAGCATCTCACTTTTCCCCGATCCCTTTGGAAGTTCCAGCTGTTCGGGTCTGTTCTTTCCCACTGCCATGCTCTCTTTTTCTTGACCACTTCTGCTCTCATTCTCGTGCCATTGCAGTGTAAACAGATGGTTCTAAGTCTTCTGACGGGGTAGGATTTGCTGCAATGTTTCCGGACAGTGTTGTGCGAGGGCATTTATTATCCTCGGCTAGCCTTTTTACGGCTGAATTGTATGCCATTCTTGTAGCACTTATCCGTATTGCATCTATGCCTGTGTCACCATTTGTGGTTGTTTCAGACTCCCTTATTACTTTACAGGCTATATGGAAATTTGATACACCTCACCCCCTAATTCTTCGTATCCAACTCTTGCTATGCCGTATCTCTAGCAAACACAAAGATATTGCTTTTTGTTGGGTCCGTGGTCATGTTGACGTACAGGCAGACACTGCTGCGCGGTCAGCAGTGCATGTCCTCCCAGTTTCATATAGAGGTGTTCCATTCACGGACTATTTTGCTGTAATTGCTGCCCATCCTCGCACCCGTTGGCAACAACGTTGGTCTGATCTGCTCCATAACAAACTTTATTCTATTAAACCGAGTATAGGTTTCAGGCCGTCTTCTTGTCATCAATGTCGAGGTTGGGAGAATACTCTCTCCTGTCTTCGCATCGGTCACACTCGTCTTACTCACGGGTATCTCATGGAGAGGCGCTCTGTTCCTCTCTGTGAGAATTGTCAAGTTCTAGTATCTGTTAGCCACATTCTGTTGTACTGTGCCCACTCTATCAACGAGCACTCAGAATTTACCTCCAACATCGTCTCCACTCTGCTGCCCTTTCTTTACCTTCCTTTCTTGCTGAGGGACCCTCCATTAATCCAAACTCTCTCATTGACTTTTTCACAACTGATTTACTACAAAAAACTCTAATGATGATGCCTCTAACACTCTCAGTCCTTTCTACCCTCTACCCTCTACCCCTACACTATCCACTGCCCCGCTGCACTCCATAACCCAATAATCATCCTTCTCCCTCTTGCTACCCATTACCTATGCATCCTTCCCTGTCCTGCTGCACTGTATAACCCTTATGGTTTAGCACTTCTTTTTTATTATAATAAAAATAGTCTACAGAATGCCAGGGGATGTAAAAAAAAAGCCTCGCCCTCTACAGAGTGCCAGAGGATGTAGGTATGCTTCGCCCACTACAGAGTGCCAGGAAAAAATGCGGTACAAGAATACCTCTGGCTTTCTGATGCCTCGCCGCTGACGGAACTGATAAAGTGTAATCCATTTCAAGGCACTGGGAACTGGGCTACTAGATTTGCATTTTCATTCCGCTCATCGTCACTAATAAGATCTCCCTCCCTCGTTCCCTCCCTCGTTCCCTCTCTCGTTCCCTCCCTCCTCTCCCTCTTTTTTTTCGCCCCTTCCTCCTCTCCCTTCTCTTCCTTCTTTTCTCCCACTTTCCTTCCTTTACGCCTTCTTTCCCTCCCTCCTCCCTCCCTTCTTCTCTCTCTTCTTTTTTTCTTCTTAAGTTTCTTCTCTTTCACTGTTCGTATCTCCTTGTTCTTTATAAGTTTTGATTTTGTTTTCAAGGCATCCTCGTCCAACTCCTTCCCCTCCTCCTTCCTCTCCTCCTCCTCCTCCCTCTTCTTCTTCTTGTTCTTCTTCATTTGCTATTAAAATTGTTGCTGTTATTCCTCCCCGAACTTAACTTTCATCCATTTATTCTTCTATACTTCTGTTAGTTTTGTTTCTACACTGAGTCTTCAGATTCTTTGTAGAACCTCATCTACGTATTTTTTCCATATTCTTGTGTTGTTCTTATTCTCCTCTTTATTTATTTATTTTATTATCTATTTTTTCAATAGACTGAATAATATATTTTATTATTTTTATAAGTGATGAGATACAGTATCGGCATGTTGATAAGTAAGACACATGTGCAACATATGTGCATCTTTATTGCCTAAACGTTTCGCCCACATACGGGTTTTCATCAGTCGAATGCAAGTGAGTATAAAGCCAGAGAGAAAGAAGCAGCTTTGACGTGATCAATCTGTTCTCTTTTATTCCCTCATTTTCTCTCCCCCCTCGATCTCTTTCCTTGATTATTACTCTCCTTCTAATTCTTCCTTCTATCCTTTTTATTTTCAACTTCATTGCTTTCATCTATGGCTTCTTCTCCTTCATATCCTATCTTGCTTCTTCTGTCATTTCTAACTCCCTCGCCTCCCCTCTCCTCACTCTCGCCGCCCCTCTCCTCACTCTCGCCGCCCCTCTCCTTACTCTCGCCTCCCCTCTCCTCACTCTCGCGCCCCTCTCCTTACTCTCGCCGCCCCTCTCCTCACTCTCGCCTCCCCTCTCCTCACTCTCGCCGCCCCTCTCCTTACTCTCGCCTCCCCTCTCCTCACTCTCGCCTCCCCTCTCCTTACTCTCGCCGCCCCTCTCCTCACTCTCGCCTCCCCTCTCCTCACTCTCGCCGCCCCTCTCCTTACTCTCGCCTCCCCTCTCCTCACTCTCGCCGCCCCTCTCCTTACTCTCGCCTCCCCTCTCCTCACTCTCGCCGCCCCTCTCCTTACTCTCGCCTCCCCTCTCCTCACTCTCGCCTCCCCTCTCCTCACTCTCGCCGCCCCTCTCCTTACTCTCGCCTCCCCTCTCCTCACTCTCGCCTCCCCTCTCCTCATTCTCGCCTCCTCGGCACTTGCACCTGTCAAGAAGTTTCTTAAGGCTGGAACAACACGCACTAACTTCTTCATTCTCCCGCCGCTACTGTTAAATTCCCAGTGGCGCTTACTGTCCATTACCTGATGAGTGAACCACGGGCACTGCCTGGCTTTGTCAGTGAACCACGGGCACTCCCTGGCTTCGTCAGTGAACCACGGGCACTGCCTGGCTTCGTCAGTGAACCACGGGCACTGCCTGGCTTTGTCAGTGAACCACGGGCACTCCCTGGCTTCGTCAGTGAACCACGGGCACTGCCTGGCTTTGTCAATGAACCACGGGCACTCCCTGGCTTCGTCAGTGAACCACGGGCACCGCCTGGCTTTGTCAGTGAACCACGGGCACTCCCTGGCTTCGTCAGTGAACCATGGGCACTGCCTGGCTTCGTCAGTGAACCATGGGCACTGCCTGGCTTTGTCAGTGAACCACGGGCACTCCCTGGCTTCGTCAGTGAACCACGGGCACTGCCTGGCTTCGTCAGTGAACCACGGGCACTGCCTGGCTTTGTCAGTGAACCACGGGCACTCCCTGGCTTCGTCAGTGAACCACGGGCACTGCCTGGCTTTGTCAATGAACCACGGGCACTCCCTGGCTTTGTCAGTGAACCACGGGCACCGCCTGGCTTTGTCAGTGAACCACGGGCACTGCCTGGCTTTGTCAGTGAACCACGGGCACTGCCTGGCTTCGTCAGTGAACCACGGGCACTGCCTGGCTTTGTCAGTGAACCACGGGCACTGCCTGGCTTTGTCAGTGAACCACGGGCACTGCCTGGCTTCGTCAGTGAACCACGGGCACTGCCTGGCTTAGCCAGTGAACCACAGGCACTTCCCGGTTTATTGAGTCCAAGGCACTGTGTTCCCCCTATCTCTCTCTCTCTCTTATCTCTCGTCTCTCTTTCTCTTATCTCTCTCTCTCTCTCTCTCTCTCTCTCTCTCTCTCTCTCTCTGATAAAACATGGTAACGATAATAATCGAACAATCTCTCAGCTCCCGCTTCTCATAATTTCGTTCACTCCCGCCGCCTCTAAATTTAGAGCCGAAAATAGGAATCCTCCTCCTTAACCCCCATCCCACACCCCCTCCCCTCCGGCCTAGACATCCATATCAGGGGGGCGCCTCCCCCATCCTTTACCCCACTCCTCACTTACTTAGACACCCTCCTCAAGGGAGGTGATAAGTGCGCGCAAACTCCTCCCTTACCCCCTTTCTATCATCTCAAACCCCCTTCCCCTTACCCCTACCCTTGCTCCTCCCCCTCCCCCTTTTATCGAATATGACGCAGCGTTTTAATCTCACCTGATGACGTAATCACTGAGGTATTATCCTAATCAAAAGTTATTAGGGATAATTTTTTGGGATGTGGCGCCATTAATATTTATCCATGGTGATTAGCACTGACGCTCTGGTAGCCAGGATCGAGGCTCTGGTAGTTAGTACTGAGGCTCTGGTAGTTAGTACTGAGGCTCTGGTAGTTAGTACTGAGGCTCTGATGGTACTGAGGTTCTGGTAGTTAGTACTGAGGTTCTGTTTGTTAGTACTGAGGCTCTGGTAGTTAGTATTGAGGCTCTGGCAGTTAGCACTGAGGCTCTGGTATTTAGTACTGAGGCTGCGGTAGTTAGCACTGAGGCTCTGGTAGTTAGTACTGAGGCTCTGGTAATTAGTACTGAGACTCTGGTAGTTATAACTGACGTTGTGGTAGTTAGTATTGAGGCTATGGTAGTTAGCCCCGAGGCTCTAGTAATCAGCACTAATGCTACGGTAGCACCGGGGCTATGGTAGTTAGTACAGAGGCTCTGGGCAGACGGTGCAACATACCCCTAATGAAATGTAGGGGCGCCATTAGTACACTAAGAGAAAACACAATAAGTATCCGGGGCCCAAGACTGTTCAACAACCTCCCACCTTAGCAGCTACCAGCTTAATAATGTTGAACTTAGCCGTACAGGATGCGAAAAGGATTTGGGGGTTATGGTAAACAGCAACCTTAAACCAAGACAGCAATGCCTAAGCGTACGTAATAAAGCAAACAGATTACTGGGATTTATATCTAGCAACAGAAATCCAGTGGTTATTTTACAGCTTTATACATCATTAGTAAGGCCTCGCCTAGATTACGCAGCTCAGTTCTGGTCTCCATATTACAGAATAGATATAAATTCGTTAGAAAACATTCAGCATAGAATGACTAAATTAATACAATGCATTAGAAACCTTCCGTATGAAGAAAGATTGAAGACTCTTAAACTACGTTCACTTGCAAGACGAAGAATGAGGGGACACATGACTGAAGTGTATAAGTGGAAGATGGGTATTAATAAAGGGGATATAAATAAGGATTTGAGGATATCCCTCCAAGAGAGAGCCCGCAATAATGGATTCAAATTAGACAAGTTTAGTTTTCGAAAGGATATAGGAAAGTACTGGTCTGGCAACCCTATTAGGCAGACCTTGGAACGGTCTGCCTAGTAGGGTTATCGAAGCTAAAACCTTGGGTAGTTTCAAATTTAGGTTGGATAAATACATGAGTGAGAGTTAATGGGTTTGGATTTGTGAAGGACCTGCCTAGTATGGGCCAACAGGCCTATTGCAGTATTCCTTCTTATGTTCTTATAAGGGGACTTACCAGAAGACCCCTGGCTGCCTTCAAGAGGGAGCTGGACAGACATATAAAGTCAGTACCCGCCCCACCAGGCTGTGCCTCGACCGTTGGACTATATGCAACCAGCAGTAACAGCCTGGTCAAGGACTGGGCAGTGGGGCGTTGACCCCCGAAACACCCTCCAGGTAGGTAGGTAGTACCGACGCTCTTGTATTTAGTACTGAGGCTCTGGTAGCACCGAGTCACTGGTAGTTAGCACTACGGGGCTGCTTGTTAGCACTGAGACACTGGTTGTGAGCGTTGAGGTTCTGGCAGTTCTGGAGCTCTAGCTGCTACCAGTGAGGCTCCAGTTAGCACTGAAGCTCTCCAGTGAGTTTCTTGGTGATAGGATCCACTGAATTAGTTTTCTGATAAGTTGTCGTTACTCAAGGGAAAGGCTGTAATTTTTGACCTAGGAAAAATTATATTACCAGGAGAGAGAAAGAGAAAGAGAGAGAGAGAGAGAGAGAGAGAGAGAGAGAGAGAGAGAGAGAGAGAGAGAGAGAGAGAGAGAGAGAGAGAGAGAGAGAGAGAGAGAGAGAGAGAGAGAGAGAGAATTTTCACACACCGTATTTGGGAGACTGTATATTCTTATGCTCACACCTTGTTATAAATAATTAAGTACACAGATAAATATTGATAAATATAAATACCAATGACTCTTTGACCCTGGATTAAAATTATAGATATGATTATAGATGGAGGTGGATAATGAATTTAGAATTTTTTTTATAAGAATTTTAGAAACAGAAATAGAACATTGTTCAGAATACCTCAGTATCCCATACATTTTTCAATTTTGCTCAAAATACTTAAGTTTCCCTTAAAGCGTTTCAGTATCGTTCAAAATGTTTCACAGTGTAAACTCCTCAGTGTTAGCTTATGTATCCTAATATTACTTAAAAGACACGAATATTACATACATATCAGTATTAGCCAGAATATTTTATTACTCAAGATAATTTAACTAATAAAATTACTTTAAATTTCTCGAAATTAGTCAGAATGTCTCAATATTCGTCAAAATTATTTAATTCTAGTCAATATTTAATGTTACCTACACCACCTAATTTTATTTACACTTCAGTATTAGTAAAAATACTAAATTATTGCCAAAGTGCATCAGTATCACTCAGAATAACTCAGTATTATTAAAAAAAATACCTATTATTAAAAAATCAGTACAAGTCAAAATACTTAAATTTAATACAAAATAATTCAGTGTTATTCAAAGAGCTTCAGTATTATTCAGAATTCTTCAATATTTAAAAAAAAAAAATCTATATCGCTCAACATTGTTATTATTAATAAAAATATATATTTTTTATTAAAAATATTTCGATATTTTAAATATAATAGCTACCGAAGTATTTAAACATTAGATGATATATTTCATCATTATTCAATATACTTCAATATCACTCAAAATTCTCCAGTAATACTCAAAATATTTTGTGGAAATATTTCGGTAATGGCCAAAATATTTCGATACTCGTCCAAATTTTTCATTATTCATCAAAAATTTAATTTTCAAAACACTTTAAAATTCGTCAGAATACTTTAATTTTCAATAAATAATAGAGGGAGGCAAAGAAAGATACATTAACAGGTACAGTGTGGATAAAGGTATACACACAGGTGCAGGAATACTCACAGGTGCAGGTATGCACACAGGTACAGGTATACACACAGGTGCAGGTATACACACAGGTGCAGGTATACACACAGGTACAGGTATACACACAGGTGCAGGTATACACACAGGTACAGGTATACACACAGGTACAGGTATACACACAGGTACAGGTATACACAAAGGTACAGGTATACACACAGGTACAGGTATAGATAAAGATACAGGTATACACACAGGTACAGGTATAGATAAAGATACAGGTATACACACAGGTTCAGGTATACATTCAGGTACACGTATACACAGAGGTACAGGTATACACAGGTACAAATATACATACAGGTACAGGTATACACACAGGTACAGGTATACACATAGGCACATGTATACACACAGGCACATGTATACATACAGGTACAGGTATACACGCAGGTACGGGTATTACCTGGAGTTTACCTGGAAAGGGTTTCGGGGGTCAACGCCTCCGTGGCTCGGTATACACGCAAGTATTGCTATGCACACAGGTGCGGGTATACACACAGGTACAGGTATACACACAGGTACATGCACAATTAAGAGTACGTGAACAATGAACAATTCCATAGAGAAATATGAGTGATAGAGTACAAAGTATTTCTGTTTCAGACGCTCCGTCACGACTGGTTATTAATGGTTAAAGTAACTTCTCTCAACCTTCTCCTCCTTCTAATCCTCTTCCTTTTCCTCCACCTCTTCCTCCTTCTTCTTCTTCTTCTTCTTCTTCATTCTTCTTCTTCTGCTGCTACTACTGCTGCTGTTGTTGCTGCTGCTGCTGTTGTTGCTGCTATTGCTACTGTTGTTGCTGCTGCTGCTGTTGCTGCTGCTGTTGTTGCTGCTATTGCTACTGTTGTTGCTGCTGCTGCTGCTGCTGCTGCTGTTGTTGTTGTCGTTGTTGCTCCTCTCCCTCCTCCTCTCCCTCCTCCTCTCCCTCCTCCTCTCCCTCCTCCTCTCCCTCCTCCTCTCCCTCCTCCTCTCCCTCTTCCTCCACCATCACCACCACCACCAAAAAAACTAAATAAAGATAAAACCTGCAAACATTAACTCCCTTCGGTACAAAAAAAAAGCTTTTACCATTATTTACATTCAGTTTTCATTAAAAAATGATAATAGGCGTTGGGCATAATTATTATTAACATTTCTGGCAATAAACGCGTATCTGGCGCTGGTAATGACTCTCCTAATGACGCCATAGCCCATAACGTAGCCCCACACTAAATTAGGTGCCTCTAAGTAAAATTAGGTAGTCCCACGCTTTAATTACGTAATCCTTGGCTTAATTAGGTAGTTCCGCGCTTTAATTACGTAGTCTCAGGCTAAATTAGGTAGTCCACGCTTTAATTACGTAGTCCCACTATAAATTAGGTAGTCCTACATTTTAATGACGTGGTCCCAGAATAAATTAAGTAGTCCTACGCTAAATTGCGTAATCCCATTCTAAATTAGGCAGCCCCATGCTTTAATTACGTAGTCTCAGGTTAATTTAAGTAGTTCCACGCTTTAATTGCGTAGTCCCAGGGTAAATTAAGTAGTCTCACGCTTTAATTACGTAGTCCCTGGCTAATTAATTTGTCCTTTGTTTTAATTACATAGTTCCAGGCTGAGTTAGATAGTCCCATTCCAAATTAGGTAGTCCCACGTCAAATGTGTGGTCCCGC
>NC_091327.1:28488394-28498394 GCF_038502225.1 Cherax quadricarinatus
TATCTTATACGTTCAAAGATACATTTTTTCATGTATGTTAATGTAAACATTAATAATTTTGTACCAAAAGAACCTTAGAAAACTAACCTAACCTTATTTTAATAAGCGCAATTTAATTTAGCCTAATTCAACTTATTACATTTTATAAAGATAAGTTTACAATAATTAAATAATAAAAAAACACAATGAAATATATTTTTCCGTTAGGTTCAGAATGATTTTCGCAAAAATTATTGCATACACAAATTTTCGCTTGCCTTATTCGGCAAGAAGAGCGTTAATATTTAAGCCAAAATCTGCCCTACATGTTTATATATATATATATATATATATATATATATATATATATATATATATATATATATATATATATATATATATATATATATATATATATATATATATATATATATATATATATATATATATATATATATAATGCACGTATATTTTCTTTAAGCTGCAGTTATGTCATTAAGCGCTTGACTATGCTAAATAAAGACGCTTAATCAGCGGCGTGCAATTAGGAGCCACTGGGATACCAACTGCTTGTTTCAATGCTAATGACCTGACTCGAACTCTGGTAGTCAATAATATGCAAGTAACGACATTTTATAGCAATACAAAGAACAGGAAGGTTCAATGACTGTCTGGGTCTCTCTCTCTCTCTTTCTCTCTCTCTCTCTTTCTCCACTGGTATTAGTTTTGCTTGTTCTTCATAACACTGGAGTTCAAGCAGCATCGTTCTTCACAACACCAGTGTTGACACACAACTGTTCATAACACTTGTGGTCACCGAGCCTTGCTCTTCACAATAGCCTTTGCGAGGCTGTTGTGAAGAGGTTCAGATCACTTCGAAAATATTATAATTAGATTATTATTATTATTATTATTATTATTATTATTATTATTATTATTATTATTATTATTATTATTATTATTATTTGAATAGAAGCAGAAAGTTCATAGGGATCATTCAGTGCCTGGGTAAATGTGAGGCAATGAACTGCAATCCAAGGAAAAGGAGACTGGATCCAGCTCCCTGGATCAAGAACCCTTTCCACCTACATAAACTAATAAATATTCATCAGTATGAGACTAACCTAATAAAACAATCTATTAAAAATTTCCAAATATTTTTTATTGGAAATCAACAGAAATGATAAAAGCGGATTTATTAAAAAGCATTAAATGCCTAATTAAATGCCTAATTAAAGCTAATTCCTCATGTCTCAGACTCTTCCTGGAGTACCGCAACAGAAAACGGAAAAACCTTACCTATTTGCCTCCTGCGTCACAAAAAAAAAAAAAAAAATCCTTAATCTGACCTAAATTCTGCTTAGGTAAATTATATTAAAGACCGATTTATCAACACAGCATTGTTTATCCAATTCGCGTTATCAATGTTACTGTTGTTCTCGTTATCACTAATATATTTCAACACAGGAAATAACCGAAAATGGGATCTAGTTCAGTATTACATCAATATTATACAAGACTGTTGTAAAAAAAAAAAATCTAAAATGTTATAAATCACAAATCAGATTGTTATATACAATGTCAAACCAAATTATTCTAGAAAATAATTGATCAGTAGTTTTAAGTTAGTTTCTAAGGCTACCCGAAGCGTTCTGCATAACCTGGGACTTTCTGTAAGGTGTCCTCATAATGTTAATTACTCCTATATCAGTCGTTTAATTTACTTTTTAGAAATAATCATCATCAGTTAAAAATACAATTTATCCATTATATCTAGGTCCATTATATCTAGGTTATCCATTATATCTAGGTCCATTATATCTAGGTTATCCATTATATCTAGGTCCATTATATCTAGGTCCATTATATCTAGGTCCATTATATCTAGGTCCATTATATCTAGGTTCATTATATCTAGGTCCATTATAACTAACTTATTTATCTACTGTTATGGATTTTTATGTATAGAAGGCTAGAAGACGTCTGGGCTGGTTGCTTAATGGTGTTCAAAGCTACGCAAGTACACATGGGTCAATATAGCTGCATACTACTGTTCACCACCAATCAAGAATACTTTAATCCATAAATATTAAGTAGTGAAGTAAACTCCCAGTACGTGTACTAGCATATGCATTCAGAGACACATTACTCAGTGTATACTTGTATACGCACTTAGAGAGACACCACTCAGCGTATATTAGCTCAGATCAGTCTAAACTTTATCACCAATCACTGTTCGTCTCCTTCATGAGGGTTTGTTTTATTGAAACTATTCCACTGTTTCATTATTATTATTATTATTATTATTATTATTATTATTATTATTATTATCATTATTATTATTATTATTATTATTATTATATTCATGTTAAGCGCTGAACCCAGGTGGGTTATTCAGCACAAGGCATGGTGAAGGCTTGGTCCTCCATCCGCTGAGTACCTATCTACTAGTTTACACTTTCGTAACAGGAGGGAGATTTATATATATATATATATATATATATATATATATATATATATATATATATATATATATATATATATATATATATATATATATATATATATATATATATATATATATATATATATATATATATATATATATATATATATATATATATATATATATATATATATATATATATATATATATATATATATATATTCAACAAGTCGGCCGTCTCCCACCGAGGCAGGGTGATCCGAAAAAGAAAGAAAATCCCCAAAAAGAAAATACTTTCATCATCATTCAAAACTTTCACCACAATCACACATTATCACTGTTTTTGCAGAGGTGCTCAGAATACAACATTTTAGAAGCATATACGTATAAAGATACACAACATATCCCTCCAAACTGCCAATATCCCAAACCCCTCCTTTAAAGTGCAGGCATTGTACTTCCCATTTCCAGGACTCAAGTCCGACTATATGAAAATACCCGGTTTCCCTGAATCCCTTCACTAAATATTACCCTGCTCACACTCCAACAGATCGTCAGGTCCCAAGTACCATTCGTCTCCATTCACTCCTATCTAACACGCTCACGCACGCTTGCTGGAAGTCCAAGCCCCTCGCCCACAAAACCTCCTTTACCCCCTCTCTCCAACTCTTTCGAGGACGACCCCTACCCCGCATTCCTTCCCCTACAGATTTATATGCTTTCCATGTCATTCTACTTTGATCCATTCTCTCTAAATGACCAAACCACCTCAACAACCCCTCTTCTGCCCTCTGACTAATACTTTTATTAACTCCACACCTTTTCCTAATTTCCACACTCCGAATTTTCTGCATAATATTTACACCACACATTGTCCTTAGACAGGACCTCTCCATTGCCTCCAACCGTCTCCTCGCTGCTGCATTTACCACCCAAGCTTCACACCCATATAAGAGTGTTGGTACTACTATACTTTCATACATTCCCTTCTTTGCCTCCATAGATAACGTTTTTTGACTCCATATATACCTCAACGCACCACTCGCCTTTTTTCCCTCATCAATTCTATGATTAACCTCATCCTTCATAAATCCATCCGCCGACACGTCAACTCCCAAGTATCTGAAAACATTCACTTCTTCCATACTCCTCCTCCCCAATTTGATATCCAATTTTTCTTTATCTAAATCATTTGATACCCTCATCACCTTACTCTTTTCTATGTTCACTTTCAACTTTCTACCTTTACACACATTCCCAAACTCATCCACTAACCTTTGCAAATTTTCTTTAGAATCTCCCATAAGCACAGTATCATCAGCAAAAAGTAACTGTGTCAATTCCCATTTTGAATTTGATTCCCCATAATTTAATCCCACCCCTCTCCCGAACACCCTAGCATTTACTTCTTTTACAACCCCATCTATAAATATATTAAACAACCATGGTGACATTACACATCCCTGTCTAAGACCTACTCTTACAGGGAAGTAGTCTCCCTCTCTTCTACACATCCTAACCTGAGCCTCACTATCCTCATAAAAACTCTTTACAGCATTCAGTAACTTACCACCTATTCCATATACTTGCAACATCTGCCACATTGCTCCTCTATCCACTCTATCATATGCCTTTTCTAAATCCATAAATGCAATAAAAACTTCCCTACCTTTATCTAAATACTGTTCACATATATGCTTCAATGTAAACACTTGATCTACACATCCCCTACCCACTCTGAAACCTCCTTGCTCATCCGCAATCCTACATTCTGTCTTACCTCTAATTCTTTCAATTATAACCCTACCGTACACTTTTCCTGGTATACTCAGTAAACTTATTCCTCTATAATTTTTACAATCTCTTTTGTCCCCTTTCCCTTTATATAAAGGGACTATACATGCTCTCCGCCAATCCCTAGGTACCTTCCCCTCTTTCATACATTTATTAAACAAAAGTACCAATCACTCCAACACTATATCCCCCCCTGCTTTTAACATTTCTGTCATGATCCCATCAGTTCCAGCTGCTTTACCCCCTTTCATTCTACGTAATGCCTCACGTACCTCCACCACACTTAGATTCTGCTCTTCTTCACTCCTAAAAGATGGTGTACCTCCCTGACCAGTGCATGAAATTACCACCTCCCTTTCTTCCTTAACATTTAAAAGTTCCTCAAAATATTCTCGCCATCTACCTAATACCTCCCTCTCCCCATCTACTAACTCCCCTACTCTGTTTTTAACTGACAAATCCATACTTTCCATAGGCTTTCTTAACTTATTTAACTCACTCCAAAATTTTTTCTTATTTTCATTAAAATTTTTTGACAGTGCCTCTCCCACTCTATCATCTGCTCTCCTTTTGCACTCTCTCACCACTCTCTTCACCTTTCTTTTACTCTCCATATACTCTTCTCTTCTTATAACACTTCTGCTTTGTAAAAAACTCTCATAAGCTAACTTTTTCTTTTTTATCACACTCTTTACTTCATCATTCCACCAATCACTCCTCTTTCCTCCTGCCCCCGCCCTCCTATAACCACAAACTTCTGCCCCACATTCTAATACTGCATTTTTAAAACTATTCCAACCCTCTTCAACCCCCCCACTACTCATCTTTGCACTAGCCCACCTTTCTGCCATATATCTTATATCTCACCCGAATTTCCTCCTCCCTTAGTTTATACACTTTCACCTCCCTCTTACTTGTTGCCACCTTCCTCTTTTCCCATCTACCTCTTACTCTAACTGTAGCTACAACTAAATAATGATCCGATATATCAGTTGCCCCTCTATAAACATGTACATCCTGGAGCCTACCCATCAACGTTTTATCCACCAATACATAATCTAACAAACTACTTTCATTCATAAAATATGTAATACTCTTTACCAAATCTCTTTCTACACATAGCTCAATTAAAGGCTCCCCATTTACATTTACCCCTGGCACCCCAAATTTACCTACTACTCCCTCTATAACATTTTTGCCCACTTTAGCATTGAAATCCCCAACCACCATTACTCTCACACTTGATTCAAAACTCCCCATACATTCACTCAACATTTCTCAAAATCTCTCTCTCTCCTCTACACTTTTCTCTTCTCCAGGTGCATACACGCTTACTATAACCCACTTTTCACATCCAATCTTTATTTTACTCCACATAATCCTTGAATTAATACATTTATAGTCCCTCTTTTCCTGCCATAGCTTATCCTTCAACATTATATATACATATATATATATATATATATATATATATATATATATATATATATATATATATATATATATATATATATATATATATATATATATATATATATATATATATATATATATATATAGAAAAGTTTACAATAATTTAATAAACACAATGAAATATATTTTTTTCGTTAGGTTCACAATTATTTTTGCAAAATTATTGCATACACAAATTTTCGCTTGCCTTATTCGGCAAGAAGAGCGTATATATATATATATATATATATATATATATATATATATATATATATATATATATATATATATATATATATATATATATATATATATATATATATATATATATATATATAAAGCTTGAAGTACCATTACGATGATAGATAGTACCTGAAAATATAGAATACAGTTCCTTTCAACACAAGTAATCCTCTTAGAGCAAAAAATAGTTCATTGGGCTTTGAACTTTCACGTCCACTATGTTTCCGATCATTGATGATGTAAGCTCTGACTGAGCAACAGTGAACTGACTGAACAGCAGTGTGATCTGACTAAACTAAAATGATCTGGTTCTTTGTAGCAGTGATTAATTATTACACTGTATACAGTGTAAAGAGTCCTTTGTTAGGTAATTCCGTAGAGTCTCGAGATTGTTGTGTATTAAAAAATCTGCCTGAAGATCTTACTGGCAATATGAATTACTGTAAAATAAGGTGCAGCAGAATAAGTCATTATTGCTACAGCGTTTCTCTCTAAGGAGAACATTCTCAAGACTTGAGAAAGTTCTTCTTGAAGAGAAAAGTTGCTCCAATAACGGCTGGTTCTGCTACATGTCTCTTGTTTTCAAAAAGTCTGATTCATTGAGAATGTTCAAGGGTTAGGTTAGGTAAGATTTGCCAGGAAACAGGACAAGTGTTCAAAGTTCTCATGAGAATGTAAGACAAATGCAGCATTAGGTCATTTGCTATTGTTATGTATCGCTCACTGAGACCTTTGTCAATCCGTTGTTTCGCTCGCTAGGACCTTTGTCAGTCCATTGTTTCGTTCACTGGAAGTTTTGTCATTTCTATGTTTAGGTCACTGGAAGATTTGGCAATCGTATACGAAGACAGAAAATCACGATATATATGTATGACAATGTCTGATGTACAGCATGTGGATGGTAATTGACGTGACAAAGATGTCAACAACTGAGGTCATTTGATTGCCGTGGTTTCACGGGTAAAATTACTTTAGCTATGA
Source organism: Cherax quadricarinatus (assembly GCF_038502225.1). Classification (NCBI taxonomy): domain Eukaryota; kingdom Metazoa; phylum Arthropoda; class Malacostraca; order Decapoda; family Parastacidae; genus Cherax; species Cherax quadricarinatus. The sequence continues at coordinate 28,495,290 of NC_091327.1, forward strand.
TCTCGTACAAGGTAAGACTGCTAGCGTTCTGGACTATGACCATAATTTTAAAGGGATGGACCGGTAAGCATCGGTCAGATGACCAGAAGTTCCAACGGCGGGTCATCTAAGACCCTTGTCAGGAAACACTTGACCTGCTTCCTGAAGAACCTTACCTAACCTAACCTGAACAGCTGTACTGGACGTGACAGTCATTGTCTACCGGAATAAAATATTCGATTCCAAGTTTTTAAACTATGTTAGTGTATTGGCAAATTTGCATATATAAAGACAAATTTTTTTTAGCAAATGCACCATATGCATTTGTTATGAGAGAGGTATACTCAAATATATTTAACGTGATTTATCGGGAAAAATTCCTCACTCTGTCACTCATAAAACTGGCAAATACGCACCTACACTTTAAAAAAGAGAAAAACAAAAAAACTCTCAGCCTTTTTCCAAGTAGGATACATCAGTGTTGAATATTTAAAGCCAATTAGAGGGATCCGGGATTCTCGATCCAGTCCAAGGATCGTTTAAACAACATTGACTAGAGGTACTTGCACCTGCCAATAATCGCATAAAGCGACAGGATGCGACGTTCTTATGTTATGAAAGATACCTTGAGGAAGAAATAACAATTACAAACAACCTCCTAAAGTCTCTCATGTTGCGTGTTGCGAGTCCAATTGAGAACCTCTGAAATGCTTAGAGAGAGTCATACGAAACATTTTGAGGGATATTGAGTAAGGACGTGTGCGACAATGAGTGGATATTGTGTGAAAGGTTACAGGTCGAGTGAAGGTCAAAGGTCACTGAACTAGAGAATAAGATGGTTTCTCAGAATTATGTTCAGAGTTGAGGTGACGCAGAGCTTATCAAGTGGGATGAGAGTTAGTGTTCATGTCTCAGGGAAAAGCTTATACATACTCACCAAGCTGCAGAAAGTCGTGTTTACTTTACTAAATGTGGTGACAAGGACTCAAACAGTGGTCCCTGTCACGAGGCTTCACTGACAGTCGTTCACTGAGTCTTTGCTGGGGTTTAGAAGCGGTGATGGTTATCTTACTAAATCCGAATATACGTTACTAAAAGTCATCTTTAAGTTACTGAAGATCTTGATTAGCTAAGGTGCTTTTTAAGCGTCAAATGCCATCTTTAGCTTATTAAAGGTCGTGTTGAATTATTAGAAGTCATTTTAGGTAATAAAGGACATAGGGAATTTACTAAAGGTTGTGGATAAAGTGACTCGTCTGTGTTCAAAGATAAACATTCCTAAAAAAAATAAAAAAAAAAATTAAATCACATTTATTACCAAAATTTAAATATTGGACACAAAGACTAGGCCAGTGAATCCTTGAAGGTGGAGCCTTAATATATGTGAAGTGTTCTTAATCCAAGAAAATTTGATCTAAACTTCACTTTCTGAGATCAAACGTGATTACGCCCCATTCCCCTTTAGCGCTTCCCAGTGATAGAATATGTATATCAGTAGATTATAATTATAAAATATAATAACAAGTATATCTTGCTACTTCTCTAACACTTAGATCCCACTACACATGAATTGTGCACACATTAGATATTTACACACCTATCTGGGCTTCTAGTTTCTTAATAGTTCTTGTTCTTCATTTCCTCTTATTTCTATGGAGAAGTGGAACAGAACTCGTCCTCCGTAAGCCGTGCGCGTCGTAAGAGGCGACCAAAATGCCGAGAGCAAGGGGTTGGTAACCCTTTCTCCTGTATAAATTGCTAAATTTAAGAAAAACTTTCGATTTTCTTTTTAGGTCACCCTGTCTCGGTGGGATACGGCCGGTTTGCTAATAATAATAAGTACTTATGTACTTTGGGTATCAAATGTTAAATACCTCCCACAAATCCCGGTGACTTAAAGCCCATAAAGTCTAAGATTGCGACAGAAGTCAAACGCAAGTATTGCAAATAAAAGCGTAGAATATTTGTAAAACAAACTCAAAGGTCAGGAAGCTAATTAGAGACCAGGGAAGAGGGGTCAGAGGTCAGACATGTGGAGTGACGGCGTCATTTATTCAATAATAACGAGAGTTCGTCCCGTAAGGAGACGAAGATTACCTGACATGGAAATCCCTCCTCCTCGTCAATTAACGACTGGTGGTGCGTGAAAATACGATTTTTCTCGTTATATATTTTTTTTTTACCGGGAGATTTATCGTACATAAATAATTCAGAGGAAAATCTGTAGTCTAGAATTCCCTCTCTGATTTGTGGTCTAGTTGTGATTTGTTCCAGCCACGGTATTGTGACTTTTCCTCTTATATAAACATTGTTAAATGAAAATTTTAATATTCCGAAGTTAACTAAACTTTCCACGAAATATTAAATTATCGCGGCAATTATCAGTAAAGTATATTTCCTCGTTGAAATAGTAAGCCCTGATAGCAATAGTCGTTTTATATGTAAATTTCATAATTAATTGCTTTAATTTCGTTAGTAATCATTATATATAAGAATTTAGGGTCAATTTATATACTTAGTGTCTAATAATTTGTACATAAATATACATTGTATGATGTGTGAGTGTGGCTACTGTATTGCTCACAGGTATATACTGTACTCTGATTAGTGTATATCTCTCAGCGCATATATGCTGAAAGTTTACCTTAATCCCTAATTTAGGGAATAAAGTATTCTTGACTAATGGTGAACAGGTTACATACAGACTTAATGATCCTAGTGTAGTCTGTAGGCTTAAAATCCCATTAACTAATGTGCTGTTATTTTGCACTATGAGAGTAAGTATTGCTCTCTTGTACTGTGATGAGTAAGCAGTTTAGTGTGAATACTTTATTGCTCTCTATCTTGTGTAAATGAATATTGTATTGCTCTCTTGTACTGTGTAAGAGAGTAGTGTATTGCTTGCTTATTTGTGTAAGGATTGTATTGCTCCCTTGAGCTGTGTAAATGAGTAGTGTATTACTCTCCTTGTTTATTGCTTTCTAGCACTTTATATTATCTGTATTGCTTTCTTGTTTTGTGTAAATGCATAATATTATGTTTCTCTCTCTCTTTCTCTCTCTCTCTCTCTCTCTCTCTCTCTCTCTCTCTCTCTCTCTCTCTCTCTCTCTCTCTCTCTCTCTCTCT
>NC_091327.1:28503394-28520894 GCF_038502225.1 Cherax quadricarinatus
CGAGGCAGGAAGGAGAGAAGGATGGAAGCGAAGCAGGAAGGAGAGAGGGATGGAAGCGAGGCAGGAAGGAGAGAGGGATGGAAGCGAGGCAGGAAGGAGAGAGGGATGGAAGCGAGGCAGGAAGGAGAGAGGGATGGAAGCGAGGTAGGAAGGAGTGAGGGAAGGAAGCGAGGTAGGAAGGAGTGAGGGAAGGAAGCGAGGCAGGAAGGAGAGAGGGAAGGAAGCGAGGCAGGAAGGAGAGAGGGATGGAAGCGAGGCAGGAAGGAGAGAGGAATGGAAGCGAGGCAGGAAGGAGAGAGGGATGGAAGCGAGGCAGGAAGGAGAGAAGGATGGAAGCGAGGCAGGAAGGAGAGAGGGATGGAAGCGAGGTAGGAAGGAGTGAGGGAAGGAAGCGAGGCAGGAAGGAGAGAGGGATGGAAGCGAGGCAGGAAGGAGAGAGGGATGGAAGCGAGGCAGGAAGGAGAGAGGGAAGGAAGCGAGGTAGGAAGGAGAGAGGGAAGGAAGCGAGGTAGGAAGGAGAGAGGGAAGGAAGCGAGGCAGGAAGGAGAGAGGGAAGGAAGCGAGGTAGGAAGGAGAGAGGGAAGGAAGCGAGGCAGGAAGGAGAGAGGGAAGGAAGCGAGGTAGGAAGGAGAGAGGGAAGGAAGCGAGGCAGGAAGGAGAGAAGGATGGAAGCGAGGCAGGAAGGAGAGAGGGATGGAAGCGAGGCAGGAAGGAGAGAAGGATGGAAGCGAGGCAGGAAGGAGAGAGGAATGGAAGCGAGGCAGGAAGGAGAGAGGGATGGAAGCGAGGCAGGAAGGAGAGAGGAATGGAAGCGAGGCAGGAAGGAGAGAGGAATGGAAGCGAGGCAGGAAGGAGAGAAGGATGGAAGCGAAGCAGGAAGGAGAGAGGGATGGAAGCGAGGCAGGAAGGAGAGAGGGATGGAAGCGAGGCAGGAAGGAGAGAGGGATGGAAGCGAGGCAGGAAGGAGAGAGGGATGGAAGCGAGGTAGGAAGGAGTGAGGGAAGGAAGCGAGGTAGGAAGGAGTGAGGGAAGGAAGCGAGGCAGGAAGGAGAGAGGGAAGGAAGCGAGGCAGGAAGGAGAGAGGGATGGAAGCGAGGCAGGAAGGAGAGAGGAATGGAAGCGAGGCAGGAAGGAGAGAGGGATGGAAGCGAGGCAGGAAGGAGAGAAGGATGGAAGCGAAGCAGGAAGGAGAGAGGGATGGAAGCGAGGCAGGAAGGAGAGAGGGATGGAAGCGAGGCAGGAAGGAGAGAGGGATGGAAGCGAGGCAGGAAGGAGAGAGGGATGGAAGCGAGGCAGGAAGGAGAGAAGGATGGAAGCGAAGCAGGAAGGAGAGAGGGATGGAAGCGAGGCAGGAAGGAGAGAGGGATGGAAGCGAGGCAGGAAGGAGAGAAGGATGGAAGCGAAGCAGGAAGGAGAGAGGAATGGAAGCGAGGCAGGAAGGAGAGAAGGATGGAAGCGAAGCAGGAAGGAGAGAGGGGTGGAAGCGAGGCAGGAAGGAGAGAGGGATGGAAGCGAGGCAGGAAGGAGAGAGGGATGGAAGCGAGGCAGGAAGGAGAGAAGGATGGAAGCGAGGCAGGAAGGAGAGAGGGATGGAAGCGAGGCAGGAAGGAGAGAGGGATGGAAGCGAGGCAGGAAGGAGAGAGGGATGGAAGCGAGGCAGGAAGGAGAGAAGGATGGAAGCGAGGCAGAAAGGAGAGAGGGATAGAAGCGAGGCAGGAAGGAGAGAGGGATGGAAGCGAGGCAGGAAGAAGAGAGGGATAGAAGCGAGGCAGGAAGGAGAGAGGGATGGAAGCGAGGCAGGAAGGAGAGAGGGATGGAAGCGAGGCAGGAAGGAGAGAGGGATGGAAGCGAGGCAGGAAGGAGAGAGGGAAGCCGGAGAGGAAAGAAAGAAGCTAGCCAGAAAGGAGGGGAGGGAGGCAGGAGAGACGAGACAGGGTTTGGTGAAGAGATCTTGATCCATGAAATTAAAGCTAACCTCCCCCCCCCTCGCAATTGTTTGATCAAACTTGATTCCCACTCATTTCAAAAGTGCTTTAAGAATCAGTTATTATTACTATTATTATTATTATTATTATTATTATTATTATTATTATTATTATTATTATTATTATTATTATTATTATTATTATTATTATTATTATTTTTATTATTTTTATTATTATTATTATTATTATTATTATTTTTATTATGATATGGATATTTTTGAGCGAATTCTAATAATCATGATTACTTGTCAAAACAGTTACTTTTTTTAGAAATAATTCTCCACATTTAGGCTTTTTTTTTTTGGGCTGAATCAACATAATCGTCGCTCATACCCACTCAGCATTCCTTCAGCTGTTATGACGGCCTTCCAATATAATTCTCTCTCTCTCTCTCTCTCTCTCTCTCTCTCTCTCTCTCTCTCTCTCTCTCTCTCTCTCTCTCTCTCTCTCTCTCTCTCTCTCTCTCTCTCTCTCTTCTTTCTTTCTCTCTCTCTCTCTCTCTCTCTCTCTCTCTCTCTCTCTCTCTCTCGCTCTCTCTCTCTCTCTCTCTCTCTCTCTCTCTCTCTTTCGTTTTCGTTCTCCCTTTCGTTCTCTCTCCCTCTCATAATTTCATTCCTAAGGATTATTCATTTCTTAACTATAGCGTCGTTTATATTTTCTAATGCCTTCATATCACATTTTTCAACGTGTTTTCCATCCCTCACTCCTCGTGTCCGGCCTCTCTTTCACTCCCTTCTTCTTTGTTTTTCCTTTTCTCGTAATAGCTCCTTACCCGTGTGTTTGTGTGTGTGTGTGTGTGTGTGTGCGTGTGTGTATGTATGTACGTGTGTCTGCGTGCGAGCGTGCGTGTGTGTGTATTTATGTGTGCTCTTCCTCAACCAAACACTCAAACACACACACACACACACACACACACACACAAACACACACACACACACACACACACACACACACACACACACACACACACACACACACACACACACACACACACAAACACACACACACACACAAACACACACACACACACACACACACACACACACACACACACACAAACACACACACACACACACACACACACACACACACGACAAAGTGGAGAGAGACAGGATGTTCCAGAGATGAAACACAGCAACAAGGGATCACATTTGGAAGTTGAAAACTTAGATGAATCAAAGGAACGTTCGGAAATATTTCTTCAGTCACAGAGGTATGATAAAGCTCGTGGAGCAGGAAGAGAGACCTAGTAGCGACCAGTGAAGAGGCGGGTCCAGGACCCGTGACTCGACCCCTGCAAAAACAACTAGGTGAGTACAGTTCCAAATAAGAGATTAGTGCATAAGTTGGAAGACAAGGCAGGTGTAACACGGAAGGCATTGCTATGGATCAGGGAATACCTGTCGGGAAGACATCAGCAAGTCATGGTACGTGACGAGGAGTCAGAGTGGGCGCCTGTGACGAGCGGGGTTCCACAGGTTTCAGTCCTAGGACCGGTGCTGTTTCTGGTGTAGGTGAACGACATGATGGAAGGAATAGACTCAGAAGTGTCCCTGTATGCAGATGATGTGAAGTTAATGAGAAGAATTCAATCGGACAAGAACCGTGCGGAACTACAAAGGGCTTTGGACAGGCTGCAGGCCTGGTTCGGAAACTGGCTCCTGAAGTTCAGACCCACCAAGTGCAAAGTCATGAAGATTGGGGAAGGGCAAAGAAGACCGCAGACGGAGTACAGTCTAGGGGGGCCAAAGATTACAAACCTCACTCAAGGAAAAGGATCTTGTGGTGAGTACAACACCGTGTACATCTCCTAAGGTGCACATCAACCAAATAACTGCTGCAGCATATGAGCACCTAGCAAACCCAAGAATAGCATTCCGACATCTCAATAAGGAATCGTTCAGGACCCTGTACACATTGTATATCAGGCGTATATTGGAGTATGCAGCACCAGTTTAGAATCCACACCTAGCCAACATTGTAAGAAAATTAGAGAAAATGCAAAGGTTTGCAACAAGGCTAGTCCCGGAGCTAAGGGGCATGTCTTGCAAGGATGGGTTAAGGGAAATCGACCTGACGATACTGGATGACAGGAGAGATAGAGGGGATATGATAACATATAAAATACTGAGAGGAATTGAAAAGGTGGACTGAGACAGGATGTTTCTGAGACGGGACACAGAAACAAGGGGTCACAGTTGGAAGTTGAAGACTCAAATGAATCACAGGAATGTTTGGAAGTATTTCTTCAGTCACAGAGTTGTCTGGAAGTGGAATAGTCTGGGAAGTGATGTAATGGAGGCAGGGTCCACCACGGCTTTAAGCAGAGGTATGATAAAGCTCATGGAGCAGGGAGAGTGACTTAGTAGCGACCAGTGAAGAGGCGGGGACAGGAGCTGTGACTCGACCCCTGTAACCACAACTAGGTGAGTACACACACAGGATACCCCCTGGTTTTTCTTATTAGGAAAGACAAAAAAATGAGCAGAGACATTGCATAGCTGGTGCAAAGATAAACTGAAAAAAAAAAATACCTTGTCGCAAGTACTGGTAAAGGCTCGATCCTCCGTCCACTGATCATAATACAGGCACTACATAACTATACTCACTAGTATTCAGCAGGAAGAGTAGGTGAATACTAGTGATGTATCTGTAGAGTTATTAATATCAGTTCGTAACCGGTCAGGTTGTAGCCCGGTTGATCAGACCTTTATTTACCGCGAGGCCTGGTCATGAACCGGGCCGCGGGGGCGTTGACCCCTGAAAACCCTCCAGGTATACTCCAGACATAAATAGGAAGAAACTATACCGGTCTATTTCTCTTGACATTTCAGAGAGTTAAGCGGCAGTACAAGATAATTATGCCTGCTTAAAAACGCGTGTATTTACGTGTGATTGTTTACGGGAGTTGTGGGAACCATCTGAGCAGGGAAGATGGGGAGGAAACCAGAAGTCAGGTCCTTTCTTCATAATTTTTTAAAGCTGTGATTTGATAATTGTCAAGGGCGGACTGTGTGTAGATTCCTCACGAGCATGTTATAACTTGTGAATTGTTCCAACCACGGTATTGTTCTAGCCACGTTATTGTTCCAGTCACTGTATCGTGACTTTTATTCTTCTCGTATGACCACTGTGGGTTTGACGCTTCGCCAGAAATATAACGGAGCTGAAAATATTGCTTCCTTGTTCTTCAAATAAATAACATATCATAATATTCATTTTTAGCTGTGGGTTCAGCCAACCTACTTTTCTAAATAGGCTACTGAACTCGACCTTAAACAATTTTAGAGGTTGGTAGCATTTGTGTTAATTTATCCGAATAATCCAGGAAAACCTCGGGAATTAAACGCAGGTCTCCAGGGTAACAGTTATCTGCAGGCTAATGCTGGAATTACAAGGTTGGAAGTGATTATGTTAAAGGCGGGAGTTAAAAATATTGCATCCAAAGAATGTGTCAGAGGTAATGTGAGGTAAGTGTCTGAATTACGGTAGGTGTGTTTGGGCTGGTAGTTGCTGGCTTGATTGCCTAATTATGTTCCCCCGATTAGGAGCGATTCTAAAAACCTCGTTTTTATCAAGGTACATCCGTCTGGTGGGAGTTAATTGGAGGGAGCGTTTATTATTACGGTGCTGTAATTTTTTTATTTGCATCATTAAACTCACAATGTAGGAGTGAGTCGTCCGAGGCGGGATTAAAACCTTTGGGAAAAAAATATTTTACAAAAATCAGATTCAACTAAGCAAGGGATGACTGGGGAAGGACAGTGTACAAGGCACCATGTATAATACAAAGTACTAAATACAATTTATAATTATAATAATAATAATTAGATGTATTTTGATAATACAGTTCAATGTTAGCGTTGAAGATATAAAGGATCATCAACAGAAACTGAAATCTAAATTTCTTCCATGAAAAAAAAGTGGAAAATTAGGGTACAATGCAGCCCAAATCTAATTCATACCTTTCAAAGAGACAAAAAGAGGCCAATATGCTAAGTAAGTTTAATGCAAGCTTAGTGTACGCAACATACAAATTTTTAACATTGGTCTTGAAGACACTCATATGTTATAGGCATTTTTCATTTATTTCACAGAAACTAATTCGTTTAATAAAATTGGCTCATAACTTACACGAGCTAACATCAAGAGATTGTTCTCATCAACACATCATCATTAAAAGTTTAAAGCTAACCAGGAGATGCATTTTCCAGTTATTGCACAGAATCCAGAAAAAACTCTGCTTACAAAGTTTAAACCCACGGAACAATCCGTCCATGACACACGATACATAATTATCAGTCACTGAACAGTGGTGCTGTTGACAGTTCTTATAGTTTAGTTAAAGGAAAGTGCTAAACTGGAGAGATTATATAGAACCCATGGAATTGGAGGCATTCAAATTCAGTCGAAGCAAAGGAAGATAAGTCCAGTCCCTTGGATCAAGAGCCCCTCACCAACATCAAGGCAAAATAGTGCAATCAGGAAAAATGATGCTATACCATTTCGAGATTAAAATTGGCAAAATGGCATCTACACCCTCCATCAAATTTATCGACCTTCTTCAAAGTAGGAAACACCACTGTTGAAGTTTCGAAGTCGATCTGTCTCAACCTGTCACAAGGAAACAAAATTCTGGGAATGACCTATGTAGCATTGCCAATAGGTCACCCACGCTTGCAAATAGTCCCATGAATTTTGTCCAAATCTATATTACACAAGCTATGAAAGTTTAAAGCCGATCAAATAAAGCGTTCTCGAGAAATAAACGAAAGTTTGGGAGAAAGCAAACGATAATGATGCACAAAATGTTCCAGAAAGCGATCATCAATCACTTAGTTTCAATATATAATGGAATTACCCAAATAACTGCAAAATCAAGTCTCTGTCCCAGATTTCTGCTTGGCCGATTTCATGGGACTGAGAAATTACCTGGGTGGGCTAAATTGAAATGACCTGACTACGGGTCAGGTAGGTGGTGTTGGTTGCCAATATGACGTGTTTCAGAGCATAGTTCTGGCTGCCCAGACAACTTATGTTCCGAGTAGGGAAATTAGATCTAACAAAAATGATCCCAAATGGATGAACGATAGATTAAAACATCTCACTGGTCAAAAGAGATGCATATATAGGCATATCAAAAGAGGGGATGGGCAGTTAAGAAATCAATATATTCAATTAAAGAGAGAAATAAAGATAATAAAAAAGAAAAGCAAAAAGAGATTATGAAACTAAAGTTGAAACGGATTCCAAAACTAACCCAAAAGGGTTCATTCAGATATACAGAAATAAGATTAGGGACAAGACTGGCCCACTTAAGAGTAACTCAGGTCAGATCACTGACAGTGATAAGGAAATGTGTGAACTTTTCAATACCTACTTCCTCTCAGTTTTTACTCAGGAAGATACTAGCGAAATTCCAGGAATAATAGATTATGTAGAACAGGACGTTACTAAGCTATGGACGATTGGTGTAACTAGTGACATGGTTCTCAGACAAATAGAGAAATTAAAACCTAACAAATCCCCAGGTCCTGATGAATTGTTTGCAAGGGTTTTAAAGGAATGTAAAGAGGAACTTAGCAAACCTTCGGCTAATCTTTTCAACATATCACTACAAACTGGCACAGTGCCTGATAAGTGGGAAATGGCATATATAATACCTATATATAAAGCAGGAGACAGGTCCTTAGCTTCGAACTATAGACCAATAAGCCTTATCTCCATAGTGGGAAAATTTATGGAATCAATAATTGCCGATGCAATTTGTAGCTATCTTGAAAGGCATAAATTGATTAATGAATCTCAACACTGTTTTACAAATAGGGCGTTCCTGTCTTACGAATTTACTATTTTTTTTTCACTACGGTATTTGAGGAGGTAGATCATGGTAATGAATATGATATTGTGTATATGGACTTCAGTAAGACTTTCGACAAAGTTCCATGTCAGAGGATACTTAGGAAACTTAAGACACACGAAATAGGAGGACATATGTTTTCCTGGGTAGAGACATGGTTGACAAACAGCAGAGATTCGTCTGTAAAAACTTGCATTTGTGGTCACAGTGGTGCCTATGCTAACCTTCCTATGGTGTAGAAATATACCTAGTTGAACGAATCATATTGTGGCTAGCTGGTCCAGTGGCTAACGCGACGGTATGGAGTTTTGAGACTCTCTGACCGCGGGATCAAACCCCACCCGTGGTATGTTTTTTTTTTTTTTAAACAGCAGAAAGTTTGCATAAATGAGGAGAAATCAGAGTGGGGGTACGTCACAAGCGGTGTTCCACAGGGGTCAGTGTTGGACCTATCGCTGTTTACAGTTTACATAAAAGACATAGATGACGGAATAAATAGCGACATAAGCAAATTTGCTGATGACACTAAAAATAGGCCGTCCAGTTCATTCTGATGAGGACAGAGTACTCCAGGATGATTTAAACAGACTGATGCAGTGGTCAGAGAAGTGGCAGATGCAGTTAACATAGACAAATGCAAAGTTCTAAATGTTGGACAGGAAAATAACCATGCCACATATAAACTAAATAATGTAGATTTTAATATTACTGATTGCGAAAAGAATTTAGGAGTTCTGGTTAGGAGTAATCTGAAACCAAGACAACAGTGCATAAGTGTTCGCAATAAAGCTAACAGAATTCTTGGCTTCATATCAAAAATTATAAATAATAGAAATCCTCAGGTTGTTCTTCAACTCTATATATCCTCGGTTAGGCCTCATTTAGACTATGCTGCTCAGTTCTGGTCACCGTATTACAGAATGGATATAAATGCTCTGGAAAACGTACAGAGGAGGATGGTAAAGATGATCCCATGTATCAGAAACCTTCCCTATGAGGATAGACTGAGGGCCCTGAATCTGCACTCTCTAGAAAGACGTAGAATTAGGGGGGATATGATTGAGGTGCATAAATGGAAAACAGCAGTAAATAAAGGGAATGTAAATAGAGTGCTAAAAATGTTTAGCCAAGACAGGACTCGCAGCAATGGCTTCAATTTGGAAAAATTCAGATTCAGAAAGGATATAGGAAAGCACTGGTTTGGTAATAGAGTTGTGGATGAGTGGAACAAACTCCAGAGTACCGTCATAGAAGCTAAAACCTTGTTCAGTTTCAAAAGTAGGTTACATAAATACATGAGTGGGTGTGGGTGGGTTTGAGTTGGACTTGACTAGCTTGTGCTAGTAGTTCTGATGCCGTGCTTCTTCCTTAAGTGGATGTGACCTGGACCTGACTAGGTTGGGTTAGTGACATAAGCCGGAAGGCGACCTGAACCTGCCTCGTATGGGCCAGTAGGCCTGCTGCAGTGATCCTTCCTTCTTATGTTCTTAAAATTAATACAAAATACTTCCTGATAAGATACACCAACACTTGAAGCTGTGTTATGATAAAACTCTCCAATGGCAAAATTTGAAGCCGATCAGAAAAGGCATTTTCTAATATATACTATCCTGGCTCTTGGCCAACTCTTCCCCTACATACTTGAATTTCACTCTCTGTCGTCGAATTAGGAGGCACCTTTTATGAACTTTTGTAGTAACACAGGATTTTGGAAGTTTTCAAAGACATCCCAGGATTCTGGTAACGGGTTCTGTAATTTTGATCACAGGGGATACATACATGCTAAATGTTCAAGAAGTCTAGTCCTCGTTTCCATACGTAAGCGTTGAAAATTTGATGATTAGATGAGGCGTTCTTGCCTAATGAAAGGAAACAAAAAACGAAAGCTAGAGGAAGGAAAAAAATCAGGCTTCCTCCTAAGGTTCCCCCTTCTGGGATAGCTAATTACAGGTTTTTCCCCAGATATTCAAGTACAACTTGACTTCCAACACCGCTTAATAACTCAAATGGAAAAACATGTCCTCCATGCCCATGGGTGATGAAGAACTACCCACGCAATTTTGCTAAATAAACTTTCGGTTGCCACGAGATTCTGACCTTGGTCTACCTAGCAGGTCATCGTACGGCAGTGAGAAAACTGAAACCGAGTCTTCAACACTGCCAAAAAGCAAGGTACTGTCGATCACTGAAAGCATGCTCTGTCTACGGAGAAGCAGATCACTACAATCATCTAGCGACAGCCCTACATCGTGCAGTTATTGGAATGTAACACACCTTTCATATTCTCCTCGGTGCCCAATTTTCCTGAGAGAAAGTGAGAAAAGATATCTGAGAGAGAGAGAAAACCGTGGCTCAGCTACACCAGCAAAGAAAAATGAGACATGTATCCTTCTCCACACCTTCATCACCTAGTGACGCCACAAAATAATTACTCTTGTGCGCAATCCTTATGAACCCCTTCAACCGATTTTGTTACATTTACAACCTCTGTCACTGTCAGTACATTCTAGGCTACACATCTCTGCAACCTTTTCTACAGTTAGTCCACAACTTGAAAGATCTGAAATCTCCCCACCCTCACTACTACCCCACTCTTCATTCCTATGAACATTTCCTTCTTGGACGGATTATGTGTGTGAGAAAAACACGTATACGAATATTAAGACAAATATTAAGGACATATCTCGCCCATTATGGGCTTCTTCAGCCCACTGCACTGGAGCCCAGTATCTACTCAAACATTTGGTACACGCTCTTATCTTCGATTTTTTCCCTTTACGTGTCTTGTCTGTGCCAGGTGTATAAAACATGTCTTTACACTTGCCTATGCTACTCCATTTATGGGGCGACTTTAATTATCGTCATTTGTTTTGTGGCAAGTCTTTAATAAATGATCTCCACGAGAGGGATCACTGCTCATTTCTCATTGTCTTCCGTTCTTCTACCCGTCCCTCTGTGAAATGAGACACATGTGCAGTGTTGGGATATCTGTTTTTCTTAGGAAAGTTTTCACCACAAATGCCTTCTTCAGTTTCCTCAAAATCAAATATCTGGTGATTTGTTTGCGCAGATTGAACACTTTATACACATCATACCTCTCTTTGTGTACCTCCTTCCGATTCCCTACAGACGACCTGTTACATCTCTTCCTCACCTCCGTTCCCTCTGCAACTGTGCTCGCAATCCTCCGAAACTCAGGTAAATATTATAAGAGAATATTATGAGAGAAATGTTCCCCCTGGTGAGCTTCGGATCGCGTGAAGCCCTTATAATATGCGACAAACGTCGCATTATAACTGCCAGTCAAACTTGCTGGCGTGCTTGCTTGCCCATCGTAAATGCCACTACCTCTGTTTATGCTGTCTGGAAAAAATAAGAAAGTTAGCAGGCAGCACACCTTACCCTACCCTTGTCCTTACCTTTGTTGACAAAAAAGCATCAGACCTTATCGATGTTGCCAAAGCGATCGGGCATCATTTCATTCCTATTTCCCAAGGACTGCGTTTACCCCCTCTTTTCTTCAGTTCGTTTCTGAGTTGGGGGCCTCCACGCTGGACTTCACATTTCGTACTGATGAACCTTACAACGTTTCCTTCACGCTTTGCGAACCTATATAACAACAACATTTAGTAATTACAGGAATAGTTACTAATGGCTCCTCGAGAATTTACACCTTGAGCCCTCCTTTTCCTAAATCAAAAAAAAAGAGAGAATGTATCTAAGCGCCAGCCTATGGCAGCTGGGCCAGATGATGTACAGATTCATGTGTTCTAACACCTTCACCGAACACCAGCAGTGATAGTGGACGCAGACTTCACGGGGGTCTGCGTCCACTGCTTCTCACTGTGTTTATTTTTTTCCATTTTAATAACCCTGACATTGAAGCGCCATAAAAAGAAAAGAAAGAGCAGTTTTCCTCTAACTCTTTTCCAACCAGATATCGTCCGAAGTTCACAAAAATCCAGCACATAAGAGTGAAACTCAATGACGTTTCGGTCCATCGTAAATCATTGACAACGGTTCATTGTTTATTGCCCGAAATTGTTTTACCTCTGCTGGGGAAAAGTGCAGGAGCTCTCCATTTTCGAAAAGTTGGTACCTCGGGCCAAGAAACGTCACTTTACAGATACATCGTTCTTATTAAACCAGACCGAAACGTCGTCACAAGTTCCTGTCTCCAATGTGCGAGTTTTGTGAGTATCATTTCAGTCAACTGTGCCAATTGATTCTTAATTTACAAATTGTTAGAGCTCAATATTAGCAAGCGACTCGTGTCGTACCTAGAGACACAGAACTGTCTTTTCCCTCATCTGTTTTGGCTTCAGAAATGATCGTTCCACCACTGACACCCAACTACTTCTTGATGCATTCATTCAGAATGCCTTCAATTATTGCTTTTTTTTTTTATCTAGAAAAACTTTACAGTACGTAAATATACAAAATTGAATCTCAAACCCATTCCTAAGGCCTACGAAGTAATCTACTACTTTCCTCAAAGTTTTTTTTTTTTATCAGAAAGAGAAGTCAGTTTTCAAATAATTAACAGCTTTTCACCCGATTTTATAACGAGTAGACAGTATTTCGTGAGGCTGATAACTATTAATAAACTTGCCTCAGTTCTTTCCAGAAGTGTTTGGTCATCCACATATGTTAATAATTTCGCCATCGCTTGTGCTGACCGGAAACCCACTCCTGCATGCCATCTATCGTCCTCCTACCTCGGCCACTTCATATGGTTTCAGTTTTTTCTATTTTTAAAATGAGCTCAATGAACTTCATATAACGCTCTATTATGTTACAATCTGTTGTACACTTATATAGCTTCGGTATTCCACTGTGTAATACTGTTAAATTCCCTGGCCTTCTCTTTGATTGTCGAGTGTCATGGAAGCCACACATCCCTTCCATAAAAACAATCTGTCTTAGTCTGTTGAACTTTCAACTTTAGCCCATTTTTCTTGGGTAGCTGATAGGCAAACTCTTCCTCGCCTTTATTCAGCCGTCCTCACCCTCTTCAGCTATTCTTAATAAACATGATGCCATTCATCATCTGGGATTACGGCCATAACTGAGTGCTTTTTGATCTTTCCCATCTTACAGCCTGTATATAAACGCAAACCTCATTAATAATAATACGAAAGATTTATTTAATAGACTCCCTCATTTATTACAGCCCTTTGAGCCTCGTGTTCGAACTCAGGCGCTGTCTGTTATTTTACCACCTACATGTGTTCACGCCACACATTATTTTTTTTCTTTTCTCTTGAGAAGTTCCGAAGATTCGGGTTGGGTTTTCTATCCTTCGAAGGCTCATATGCCTGCTACGATTTCGCACAAATAAATTTCTTGAACACTTTTACTCAGCTTTTTCTGCTAACGCAGTGTATACGGATGGTTCCATGTCGCCCAGATAGAGTAATTCGAGAACATTTATTAGAGTCTGCCGGAATTTTCAGAGTAGAAGTATAGTACTTGCTTTTATAACACATTTAGAAAGGTTTCTTATTTGTTTTTCTCGTTGTTATTTCAGATTCCCAAAGTCCGTCACAAACTATCAAGAAACTGACTTCCCACATCGATCTCTGTATACAATAATGGTTACTCCGCATTTCTATCAAACAGAAGTCCTTTTTTGCTGGGTTTCTGGACACACTGACGTTCAGGGAAACGATAGAGCACACTCTAGCACTTAATTCACTATTCACGATCTACTAATTTTCAATAGGAAGGGTTCCCTTTTATTGGACTATTTATCAACAAGCTCTTCGAAATCGCTCGCAAAAACATTTGTCTTGGTTAGAACACAATAAATTGTTTTTCATTAAGCTTCAGTTAGGTTCCTCGCCATCGCTGTCGTATACGAGACTGTACTAACACGATTGTGAATTGAACTCAAACTTTTACTAACCCCTAATTCCATTAACCCCATCAAGTTTATACAAATCACTGCAGTGCTATATGACCCAAAATGCTTTCAATCTTGTCTTTTAATAATAATAATAATAATAATAATAATAATAATAATAATAATAATAATAATAATAATAAGAAGAAGAAGAAGAAGAAGAAGAAGAATATTATCATTTTTATTACTATATTCAGTTGCGATAATCATGTATGATCAGAGAAAATTTCTTGAACTAGTTCCTGGATCCCAGACATTCGTTCACAGATTCTCTAGGTCGGCCAGTTGTCCGAGAGAGAGAGAGAGAGAGAGAGAGAGAGAGAGAGAGAGAGAGAGAGAGAGAGAGAGAGAGAGAGAGAGAGAGAGAGAGAGAGAGAGAGAGAGAGAGAGAGACAGACAGAGAGAAAGAGAGAGACAGAGAGAGAGAGACAGAGACAATAAAGCAAGGGGCTCCTCGCAGCCTCTCACAGCAGCGGCCACAATAACTCCTCACCCTCTTGCTCCTCTAATTACATTAACATCCGAAAGTAGAATTTTATGCTTACTCGTGGCTTGAATATTGGATTAAATTAGGAATTACTCTTACTTTTCACATGCATACATGAACACACACACACACACACAAGCACACACACACACACACACACACACACACACACACACACACACACACACACACACACACACACACACACACACACACACACACACACACACACACACACACACACACACGCTCCAAGGAGTTTAATTTCAGTGGTTGTAATATTCATTGAGGGTGAATTACACATTACAAAGCATGGAGTAAAGCTGGTGTAATGCAAGGTTAGGTAATGTAGTGTTCCTCTAAATTATATGTTCTCCATCACGCGCGTCGGGTTATAGCCTTCCCATTAATTAATATTATTTACTATTTACGGGCAGTGCTAAACCAGTAGGAGTCACAGAGCGCCATCTAGTTTGATCCAGAGAAATAAAGGAGAACTTCAGTTCCACGGATCAAGAGCCCTTCACTATCATCAGACACCTGCATTTAAGTCTCTTCCCACACAGAGGGCGACCTGTGTGCACTGGTCGTTAAGTCATGTGTGTGATAATCATCCAAGTCGGACCGAAACGTCGTCGTAAGCTCCTCTCTTCTATGTGCGGGTTATTTGTGTATGTGTGTGATGATAGAAGTGTGGGATTATAATACTCCTTCAAAAGTCATAGAAAGGAAGAGGCGTTGCCCGCAGTGAAATGCTTTGTTCTGTGTATGTGTGTGTGTGTGTGTGTGTGTGTGGAATTAAATGGCATTAATCAGGAAAGAGAATGACTGGGGAGACGGCGAGAATGCATAGCTGTCTTCCTTATTGGTCGTGTGTTGTTTTATGCACACACTACAGGCAGATTCCATTCACAGCTTTATAATCAAGTGTGCCAGGGCTCACGAGGCTCGGGGGGAGTGAACGAAGACGCTGCAAGCAGCAGGATTAGGTTCTGAGAACGGCAGAAAAAAAGTATTGAGCAAAGTTGCCAGGAATGAGTACGCAGGGATGAGAGGAGTGGTGGGACGGTTTAAAGATTGACAGCCACGAAAGCTAGGTCAGGACCGAAACTGCTACTAACCACATCAGTAAAATTATCTGTAATATGGTCAAGAAAGTAAGGAAGAGAGCTTATTGAAAATGTCATTTTACTGAGATTTTCACTGTGCAATCTGGAATGATACCAGAGAAGCGAAGAGATAAGGTAGATCAGTGTTGACTTAAAAAGTCGTCGCATCAAGGAATGTAATGAATGAGCTGGCTATATCGAATACAACAGGGCTCTGATAATATATATCCCTGGTTCCCAAAGGAAAAGCTGGAGAACACAGGGGGAATCTAGCAAGTAATTTTAACAAATCATTAGAAAATAAAGCCACTGCCAGAAATATAGAAAGCAGGAAGTGTAATGCACCACTTCCAAGCATCCTCATCCTCCCTTACTGTCACCTGCTATTTCAGTCCCTCTTACCCTCCTCATCCATGTCCCTCTTTCCACACATCTACCTATCCCATCTTAGCGTCTTCCAAGTCCTCTCATTTTCAAAAGCCCTCTTCTTGTACTATTTCCACATCCTTTCCTCTCCACTCTTCCTACATATCCCCCATTTCATTATTATTTTAATCTCCCCTACCCTCTCCTAATCCTCAAACTCACTCTCTCCCTTGATTTGTATTCCCTGGAACGCAGGCGAGAAAGATACATGATAATATACAAATGGAAAATCCTAGAGGGATTAATACCAAACATGCACACGAAAATCACTCCCTAAGAAAGCAAAAGACTCGGCGGAAGCTGCAACATATTCCCAGTGAAAAGCAGGGGCCCCACGAGCACATTGAGAGACAACACAGTGTCAGAGGCCCAAGACTGCTCAACTGCCTCCCAGCATACATAAGGGGGATTGCCAATAGACCCCTGGCTGTCTTCAAAAGTCAGTACCTGATCAGCCGGGCTGTGGTTCGTACGTTGGTTTACGTGCGGCCAGCAGTAACAGCCTGGTTAATCAGACCCTGATCCACCACGAGTCCTGGTCTCAGACCGGGCCGCGGGGGCGTTGAACCCCGAAACCCTCTCCAGGTATACTCCAGGTATCTCCATCTCCCTTCTCATATGATTTCAGTGCCCATACCTAGTCCACTTCCTGTCCCCTTCCAAATGTCTTCCATTACCTCCTTTAACTCTACCTCCACCTATCCCCTCTCTCCACTTCAGCCTTTTACTAAAAATCCCAGACTAAACAAGAAGTCTCAACACAAGGTAAATGACAAAGGGACTGGAATGTGGTATATGAATGCCGACTGATTTAGAACAGAAACTCTGAGGTTAATAACAGAGAAGCATAGAAGTAACCAGATGACATAACCCTTACGGAAACAAAGCCCTTGTCAATAATAACCAAAGCATTATTCTCAGAGATGCCTCATAAATGGGAGCCACCATTCCACGAACATCGTCCCACAAACCAGGGCTGTGAAGGCGGCACATAAAACCTTCAACACCGACTCCGATCCCTTTAATCATGGCACTTCCGACTCCGACTCTTTTAATTATATATCGATATAGGGAATAAAGTATAAATATACTAATTATATATTTGCTATGTGGATTGCAAGCATGCAACGTACAAGCTCAATAACCTGTTAAAACTTGGCTCTAAATGCCACTGCTATGCCATTCTGACTTTTTTATTTATTAAAGAAATTACAAGCATGCAGTAAATTTATAATTAAACAAAAAAACAAAACATAAAACATAGAAACAATGAGGATTTATTTTTTATAAAAAGACCATCAAGCATAAAGTAAGAAGATGTGAAAGAAATTTAAAACTACAAGAAAATAAGAGCAATTTGAGCACCTAAAACAAAATAAATAATCATTTTAAAAGAAATGAACCCAAGAACGTAACCTTTCCTTTACCTGATTAAAGTATTGTTTAATTTATATTCTGTAAATTTTAAATTTATTTGGAAACGGAATCGGTACATTTTTAGCGACTCCGACTCCAGTAACCCAAGAATTGCTTCCGACTCCGACTCCACGACTCCGATTCCTACTCCACAGCCCTGCCACAAACCTTCGTCCAGTTACTATCGCCCCACCACCATCGTCCAACCATTGTTCCATCACCATAGTCCCATCACCATCGTCCCATCACTATCGACCCGCCGCCATTATCCAACCACTGTTCCGTCACCATCGTCCCATCACCATCGTCCCA
>NC_091327.1:28525894-28555894 GCF_038502225.1 Cherax quadricarinatus
TGATATTTTGCGCCATGGAGGGGCAGGATGAGATTCTTGTTCCATTCCACATTACTGCCCACATTAATGTAATAGTTTTGGAAGAGTAAAACTGATGCTGGAAAAACTGCATTTCCATTCTTAAGTGCTTCTGGAGGACGAAACATTTTCACTCATCCATATCCAAACCTTCATCTTGGAATATACTTTTTTTTCCGTGCTAATTAGAGTTTTATGGCTGTATTCCCTAAAATGTGAATAAATGCACCTAGGAAAAAACCTTCAACACTAAAGCTGAGGAACTACCTAATAATATTTCCAACATCAACAAAATAAAGGAGCAGCTCATTGAGATTCGGAATTACGAAACACTTCATTTCGATTCTGAAAAGCAAACAGAATAACTGGATCAAAGTTTATACATAAAAATACAGATTCTTGAAGTCAGGATTGTCAGCACACACCGTCACAAAGAAAAGGTACAGAAATCGTCTACAACCAGAATATGATACAAGACGCAGTCTGTCATCTGAATTACCCCGACTTAAGGAACTTGTTAAAACTCTGCCTTACCAGGGATCTCAATAATCACTAACACGTCTCCTACGATGCATCAGTCTACCTTTCGAATGAGTATTTTTTTTTTTAACGAATATTCACTATGACTTCTGATTATCAGTCACTGTAATACAATAATGTCATTTATCTTTTTTTGTCATTGTTTTCGGAACCAAGATCATTTTTTTTACTAATGTTCGAAATTAAGGTTATAAATACATGGGTTGCCATGTAAGTTCTTGACCACTGCTCTGGAATCTTCAATTTATTCACTTTCATTATTCTCTTACCCACTGAGATCATTAGATAAATCATACATTACTGAAAAAAAAACGTTTAAAATGCTTTAATTTTCACACAATATTAACACTCTCTCCTCAGCCCTCTGTAGAGGTTGTGGAGGTAGTGTGAACACTTACAGAGAGAGGACAGAGAAAAATAGGATGACTTGGAGGGTGTATAAATCTGTAGTGGAGGGAAGGTGGGTTAAGGGGTCATACTTCGTAACGATGGACAGACGTGGTAAAGGTTGTTTTATGTGCTAGAAGTTTGGTTAGAGACGGCCAATGTGTTAAGAAATTATTATTATTATTATTATTATTATTATTATTATTATTAGTATTATTATTATTATTATTATTAGTATTATTATTAGTATTATTATTAGTATTATTATTAGTATTATTAGTATTAGTATTATTAGTATTATTATTAGTATTATTATTATTAGTATTATTATTATTAGTATTATTATTATTAGTATTATTATTATTAGTATTATTATTATTAGTATTATTATTATTAGTATTATTATTATTATTAGTATATTAATAAGGAGCGCTAAATCCGTAAGGGTGTTGCAACACCTGGGAAATAATAATAAATATAAAAATAATTATACTATTATAATTATTCCCCATGCCCTGTATGACCCTTACGGATTTAGCGCTTTCCATTAATATACTGTTACTACTACTTAATAATAATAATAATAATAATAATAATAATAATAATAATAATAAAGTAGTAGTAACAGTATATTAATGGAAAGCGCTAAATCCGTAAGGGTCATACAGGGCATGGGGAATAATTATAATAGTATAATTATTTTTATATTTATTATTATTATTTCCCAGGTGTTGCAACACCCTTACGGATTTAGCGCTCCTTATTAATATACTACTACAACTACTATTAATAATAATAATAATAATAATAATAATAACGAATTCATACAAAGATTGGTTTACTCCCGAGGTCTGTGAAGAAACAGACACAAGAAACATGGTGGAAATAAGGGTGTTAACTTTAAGTAGTTTGTATGCAGGAACCACACCCGAGTGTTTCCCATGTTTACCGAAGCCATATTTAACATAAAAAACGTTAAAAGACGTTAAAAATGTTTATTGTGTTTGTATTGCATTTAATGACGTTTAAATGCTTTAATTGTGACTGTCTAACGCATAAAAACGTTATAGATGTTTATTGTGTTTGTATCACACATAAAGATGTTGAAGGCTTTTATTGTGATCTTATTACACATGAAGATGTGAAAATGTTGAGAAAATATGCATAAGACGGTGTAATTAAGCCATAGTTTTAAATAACACGGTGTTATCAAGTTACAGCTTTGTATAACACGGTGTTGTCAAGTTAGAGTCTTGTATAACACGGTGTTGTCAAGTTACAGCTTTTGTATAACACGGTGTTATCAAGTCACAGCTTTGTATAACACGGTGTTGTCAAGTTAGTCTTGTATAACACGGTGTTATTAAGCCACAGTCTTGTATAACATGTGTCATTAAGCCAAAGTAGAGTGGGTGATCATGATAACCTATAAACCGTATATATTTACAATTAGTTTATTGCTAAGAGAACATAAAATCATCTCTGGTGAGATGTGTGTGTGTGTGTGCATGTGTGTGTACTCACCTATTTGTGGTTGCAGGGGTCAAGACTCAGCTCCTGGCTTCGCATCTTCACTGATCGCTACTAGGTCCTCTCTCCCTGCTCCATGAGCTTTATCATACCTCATCTTAATGCTATGTATGGTTCCTGCCTCCACTACCTCACTTTCCAGACTATTCCACTTCCTGACAACTCTGTGACTGAAGAAATACTTCCTAACATCCCTTTGACTCATCTGAGTCTTCAATTTCCAATTGTGACCCCTTGCTTCTGTGTCCCATCTCTGAAACATCCTGTCTCTGTCCACCTTATCTATTCCTCGTAATATTTTGTATGTCGTTATCATGTCTCCAATACAATCCTGTCAGACACTGCAACTTCTTGGGATCTTAATACTTGGGAAATCTTCGCTTGCCTAATCCTTGAGCACGACCTACTTCCACATTGAACAAATGTGACACCACCTACATCTGCTGCACCTCTTCTGCCTACGGTATATAAGCTACTTCTCCGCACATATGCTGTATTCTATTCAAGATTGATGGACTGACCACATCGACTCAAGGTTGAGGGACTGATTACCTCATTCTCCTCCTGTTCTTCACGTTTCTCCTTTGTATGTACTGATGAAGCCACTGTGTGGCGAAACGTTTCCTCAATAAAGATGCCCAAGAGTTGCACATGTGTCTGATTTATCAACTGGGTAGAGGTGGGAAGTTCTATGGAAGGTCGGGAGTGGGAGATGGAAGGAAGGTCGGGAAGGGCTGGGGTCGGGAAGGAAGGTCTGGAGGGGCTGGGGGTGGGAAAGACGGTCGGGTGTGGGTAGGAGGCTGGGAGGAATGTAGGGAGAGAGAAATAGAGAGAGAGAGAGAGAGAGAGAGAGAGAGAGAGAGAGAGAGAGAGAGAGAGAGAGAGAGAGAGACAGAGACAGAGACAGAGACAGAGACAGAGACAGACAGACAGACAGACAGACAGACAGACGGAGAGAGAGAGGCTGAGAGTAAGGTAGGGAGAGAGAGAGAGAGAGAGAGGCTGAGAGGAAGGTAGGGTGAGGGAGAGAGGCTAGAAGGTAAAGAATTGTATCCCTTGCTTAATAGATCAATCCGTGTATCCCTTGTTCCGTGTGACCACTTGTGTATCCCTCAGTGTGATCAATCTGCGCAACCCTCACTGTGATCAATCCATGTATCCCTCAGTTTGATCAATCCTCATATCCCCCGTTTAATATGATCAACTCATGTATCCCTCAATGTGATCAACTTGTGTCTCCTTCAGTGTGATCAGGGAACACTCAGTCCCTGTTTCCCCTTGAAATCCCTTTGTTTGCTGCTCTCTCTCCCCTCTTGCCTCTCTCCCCTCTACCCCCGAGGGATGATATGATATTCGTAAATGGGTGTGTCTACACTTGACCCTCTAGCCTGAGCGTGCGTGTAATTGACACGAGGATAGCAATTGGATTGATAAGCCTGTTGTGTATGGATAGGTGGGGGGTCTAGTTCGCGTCTCACTCTTGGATAACAGTGAGGAGCTCTGTACTATCCTCTGTTCCATGAGGACGATGCATGCTAGTCTTTCCTCTATCCCTCGAGAAATGTTTCACTTTATCTTTACCCCTTGAATATAGCTACTTTTATAATTTTATTATGCACCCCATACCTATCCTGTGGACTGTAGTCAAAAGATTACATAGGCACATATTGGATGTGGCAATATTCCATCTGGCAAAGTTTACATTTAGTTATCCCTACGTCAACTGGTGAAGCTAATGCAATCTCCCAGAGGTCCTTGTACCCAAAGCTCCAGTGGTGGGTCATTATATGACTAAGACTCGCGTCAGGAAACAACTCCGTTTCTTGAAGAATCTTACCTAACCTAACCCTACTAACCGAAGCCGGGCGGTAGTTATATTCAAGAGTCTGCTGATTTTGTTTGATGCACCATAAATATGTAGCTCCTCCTAGTTGATAGTGATAATAGGTGGACTGACTGATGTCAGTCTCTCTCAATCACAAGTCAATGAAGTGCAAGTGAAGTTCTCTTCGTAGAACTGTCCTCAAATTTCTAACTTTCAACCCAAGATTATTATCGATACCTTAAGCTGTCAGTAAGTAGTTTGAGGCCAATATTACGAAAATAACCCAGCTGAGCTACAGTGACTTGAGACGATCATCATTCTGTCATGCAGGAGGAGCCACATGCCTAAGATTCATCCAGCAAAATTAATAAACTCTTGGATGGGGCACACTATAATATAGTCTTTTTCCTGGAGATGGGGTACGCTGTACTATCTTCTTTTCCCCTAGAGATTGGGCATGCTATACTATTCTTCGTTCCCCGAGGATGAAGCACGCTATAATATCCTCTATTCCCTGGGGATAGGACATTCGAAGATGGGGCACACATCACTATCTTCTTTCTCGTGATGAGGAAAGCTATGCCAGCGTCTAACCCCTCCATCCACCCACGTCTAAGGTGCGCATTGCTGTTACATGAAAGACACCTGATTTCACGAAATGTAACTGATTTATTGCCTCTTTCCTCTGCTCATACCTGAATATTCCTACCATTGTATGTAAATAAGACACGATGCGGATTGTGACATTTTATTGTGAAAACGCTTCGTCCACTAGGCCTGTAGGCCTGGTGCAGTGTTCCTTCTTTCTTATGTTTTTATGTTCTTAAGGGCTGGGTTTGATTAGTACCTGAGATACTGAAGCAAATTCTTGAGTAGCATCAGGAAAACGTTGGACAAATAGGTGGGTGGGAATGACTTAAGAAATCGTAATGACACGATTGCAAATAAACCATACCCCCGGCTGGGATTGAACCCGCGGTCATGAGTCTCAAAACTCCAGCCCGTCGCGTTAGCCACTAGACCAGCTAGCCACAATAAGATTCATCCATCATTACGATTTCTTAAGTCATGTTGGCGGCAGTGAAGGGACTTGAGCTAGAGTTCGTCACGGCCACGCTAGCTGGAGATTCGTCTGTAAAAACTTGCATTTGTGGTCACAGAGGTGCCTGTGCTAACTTTCCTATGGTGTAGAAATATACCTAGTTGGATGAATCTTATTGTGGCTAGCTGGTCTAGTGGCTAACGCGACGGGCTGGAGTTTTGAGACTCTATGACCGCGGGTTCAATCCCAGCCGGGGGTATGGTTTGGGTGGGAATGATTGCCTTTTGAGAAGAACTTGTCTTGCATGGGCCAGTAGGTCTTCTGCAATGTTCCTTCATTTTTATGTTCTTATAAATAAAGTCCTGGTGAATGAAAAGTCTTCAAAATAAAAGGCCATAACTTGTTCTGTGTGTTTAGTGTGGTTTAAAAAGACACGTGAGGAAACACTAGGATATATTTTTTAAGAAACGTTTCGTATTTTATTTAAATACTGTCGGTATACTCTACCACAATATTACCTAAATACCTTTAGCGATCCATTTCCTGTCTTTCCTGGATCGTCTTGCCCACTCTCATGAGTTTTCTTGTGTGTCTTCTGGCCCGTGATTTGTAACCACTTGTGGTTATGTGGACTTGTGGATTTAGTAGCCTGAGAATTGTGATACAATGAGATGATTATTTTATAATAAGGCGATACGTTAAAAACGATAGCACTGGTAACGCTCGCGAGACACTGTTAATAATGGCACTACACTGTTGAGAATCAAGTTGAAGATTAAAACACATGTGGAACATGGACTCATGTAATCAGTCCATGGACTGATTGCATGACTGATTAATTATTTCATTACTACTGATCCCTCTGTATTTGACTGAAGAAGCCTACTGTGTAGGCGAAACGTTTCATCAATAAAGATACACAACTACTGCACATGTGTCTTAATCTTCAGCATTGCACTGGCAACGATAGCAATACACTTTGGTAATCATTGTATAACATTGATAACGGTAGTAAAATGCATTAGTAACGTTCTCAGCACATTGGTAACTAACGCAAAATATTGGTAATAGATTCGAATGATTTCAATTTTTTTTTTTTTTAACTATTTTACCACACTGACAAATTTACCCCCATGGAAAGTAAACTTAACGGATACTATCCTTTCCGTTGGTGGCGTCACCCATTAAAAATTGAAGCTGTTCAGAAGAGACCGTTCGAAATTTATTTAACGTGATTTAACAAACTGAATCTTCTTAGAAAGATAAACCATTGTTGAAAGTTTGCAGCCAACCAGAAACGACTTCCTTAAGTTTTCGCATGGAAACCAAATCCAGAGTTACTGTGCACCAGCACTGAAAATTTTATGCCAATCGGATGAGGTGTTCTCAAACTTATAAAAGAAAACCTTTGAGAAAGAAAAAAATCCGGTTACTACTTAAAGGCGCCACTTCAGGGACACCTAATTAGTACAAATAATAGTATTTACACATGTGCATACAGCACATGTACACAAGAGACAGGCACAACACTGAAGAAACAGCAGCATGGGCAGGAGCAACATTGACATACACACAACACTCACCACTGCCCAATGTAATCCACTGAGGCCAGAATTAGGTAATGGCTGAGTGCATTATGTAATTACCAAATAAGAACCAGTCTAATACCTCTGTCACTTAGGGAGTTCCTCCTGCTTTATACTACTTCTCTTTTCTCAAAACATTTAACATTTCCTACGTTATACTTTAAAACATTAGACTAAAACTCTTCATATTTTATTAACCGTACTTACAATTTATTATTTGCTACAACTTGCTAGATTTACTATTTATTTTAATTTTTTTCGGTATTCCCAGAATGAAAGTCGCAATACTCTTCTATTTCGTCAATTAATTTTGTTTAAATTTTCCCGATGGAATACATTAAGTGACTAAACAGATTTTTTTCATCCAAAGTTTTCTATTATCACTTGAGAACACTTCATGCGTTCCGCTTAAAACTTTCAGCTGAGATGTACAACTGTAACTCGGGGTAGGTTCATGCAGTCATTTCCAGGTGCAGGTGCCCTGGTCACATTCATATATGTAAACCATTTTTGAGCCTGGTTAAGTGCATTAAGTTGAGAGAGACCAGTCTGATCGGCTTCAAACTTTTACTGGAAGGTGTAAACGTTAATTTGCCAATTATATTTCAGAAATATTCGGAGTAATTTTCTCCATTGAAATAATTTGAGTATGCCTTTTTGTCGTGGAGGATGTATCTTATAGATGAGATGGAACCCTATGCTTTTAGGCAGTTTTGAAGCTCATTTACCAGTTTACAAAATTAATAAACTTGGACTCGTTAGATTAAGCTCATTAACAAAAAACATTTTTTTTAATCAGCTTCAGACTTTCAGAGATGGTGAACTTTGCTAATAGGAAAATTCACTTTGATTTTGGGCTGTGTAAGTTTTAATTTTGGCAGTTTTATTTAATAAAGCGTTTTCCGTCCAATCCCTGGAAAATGCCTCTTTTAATGGGCTTAATACCAAGCAATCCATTTATGCCTAAACAGTGGGGATATTTTCTCTATTGCCAGAATCTGTTGTAGCATATAACCTGTGGGTTGGAACGTATTATGTATTTTAAACTTCGACTTGGATTTCTTTTACTCGTAAACTGATTACATGATAATACACAAATGCATATGATAAAGATAATAATCATTATTTCATAATGGAATATTGGAATATTATTGATAATAATCATTATTTGATGTTGGAATACTGAAAACTGGGAATAACATTAATATTTGTAGCCAAGTATATAAATAGTATTGAACCAAAAAAGGTCCAGTGTTTGGTAAATCATTCAATTCAACTCCGGAATTCCGGCAGACATGGGAATCATCCCCCTGCAGCAGCTTTGGGAAATGCTTTTATTATTTTTTGTAAAGGAACAATATATTGTGACGACGAACTGAGAGAACTTCAGAAAACTATGTACTTACGTAGCCAGGTAACAAACTGATATAACTGAGCGTCTCCTGGGAGAAAAAAACAACCCGATAAAAGCTTGATGTATACCGTGTCTTTTTCTTTCTTTTTTTTGCAGTACGTCATTCACAGTGACGCAACCATGGGGATGAGGGGCTGAGGGAACTAAAGTGACCCACAAAGGCATATGCATTTTATTTTTTTCAAGTAATGGCTAATTTTCTCTGCATTACATTTACCAGTGACCAGAAAAGAAATTTCACATTCATACTGAATATTACGCGTTTTTAAAGACGATTTCATTGATATTTTCAGCATCTTATCATTTTTAATCATCCTAAGATTAAAATCCTAGTTAAGCATCCACTCCAGATTGAAATCCTGGATTAAATTCCATTCCAGATTTAAATCCTGCTTTAAGCCCCCTCAAAATGTAATCGTGATTGCGCTGCTGATGAATCTGTTGAATTTACCCATCTTTTGTAAAACACTTTTTTCCGGTTTTCTACTTGTGGTTTAACAAATAAAAATTATGTAACAGAATACTTAATAGATTAGGTAAATGGACACAGCTGCAAATGTGACATTTTATTGAGGCAACGTTAGTAACGGCTTGACAAAACTCCTGCAGAGCGAAACGTTGCCATCATAAAATGCAACATTAGTTGCAGCTGTGTCCATTTGCCTTACATTCGTCAGCAATTCTACCAGAATACTTAATTGTTTTCTTAAACATTCCCTGGTGGTAAAAAAAATGATAGCAAAAAATAAGATAGTGTAACTTATTTCCATTGGTATTCATCCTTCTTGTTTAATAAAAGCCCAAACTTTTTTGGGATCTTTCAAAAGTTTATAATATATCGACTCAGTTTAGATTAGCATATATCTTGGCATTAATGCCAATATTATATATATCTTGGCTTTATGGGTAATACTATTCGTCTAAGTGTCTTGGAGAATACCACATGTTTTAATATGGCCAGTTTATAATGTCCGATAACACAGTCAATACTGTTTAAATTACAATCACAGTAGCTCTCAATTGTGCATTGTGGTACGTATTGTGTACCACTGTGCTTGGGATATGAGGAAGGACACTCACAATAGAGTTTAGAATTCAATAAAAATCTGACAACCTATAATATATACGTACTGCAGACATGGCACTGAGTAATGTAGTACACAGAAAACGATTTAAAACTAGTCATTTATTATGAATATTTGAGTTAAATTGGAACAAAGGAAACTGGCACCTCTAAATCTTGGACAGTCTTGAGTGGAATGAATTTTGTAGGTCTTAGATCTTGCATTTTTGTGAACGGAATTAGATAAAGCTAAATCTTCAATATTTGGTTGTATATGGCTGTCTTTGGCGAAGAAATAGCGTGTATAATAAATGTTTAAAAGAAAACAAATTCTCCCTCTCTCTCTCTCTCTCTCTCTCTCTCTCTCTCTCTCTTTCTTTCTCCATCCAGTACAAAGCTTCATATTTCTCAATAATCAGCTTATGGTTAAAGGTGAAGGACTGTGGAGAGTGAGCACAGAGGTTTTAATGATGCGTCTAGCAACTTAATGAGTAATACTTAAATGACCTTCCTCTTGACAGTGACCTTCATCTTGACAGTGACCTTCCTCTTGACAGTGACCTTCCTCTTGACAGTGACCTTCCTCTTGACAGTGACCTTCCTCTTGACAGCGACCTTCCCCATGATAATGACCTTCCTCTTGATACTGACCTTTCTTTTTACAATGACCTTTCTCTTTATAATAACTTTCTTTTTGACAATGTTAAATATACGGCAGCTCATTTTCTCTTTTTGTAACTGACGTTATTTTTTTCAGCCGTTAATGTTGCTTGTTGTTAGTGTTGCTGCTGCTGTTGTGGTCACTGTTGCTAATGCTGATGTTTTTGTCGTCACTGCTACTTCTGCTGCGTCATGCTGGTGTTTGGTAGGACTTTAGAAACTGTGAGAGCTTTTCGCAGTAATTAATAAGGTGTGCTGGAAAGTGTAAATTGGTGAATAATCCTAATACTAAAGAACACTTTTCTTCAAGGCACTTGGTACTGCAGATCCTGATGACTCGAATGAAGAATCCCGTTACTACCACACGCTTCAAAACTCCTGGCTTCAATACGAACGCAAATAAAAATCGATTCCATTATCGGGTTTATGATATACTTTGTAAGTAAGCTCATCGCATTCTTTGCACAGAGGCACTTAAAGCAATGGGAATTTGTCTTCGACCTTAATAAGCTATGTGTCATGTACTGATGGTTCGCCTTTGATTCTAAGGTTCATTTTTCATGACGGAAGTTGGCATGGCAATGGGCAACACAATTAGCACAATACTCACTTGCTTATTTATGGATCACCTTGTAAAAAAAGATTTGCTAGCATTTAAAATAGCCTTGCTTGGCTTTGTTATGCAGATTACATATGCATATCTAGAAATTATATGAATACCTCAACCAAGTAAACCTCTCGGTCAGATTCACACTTGAAGAAGGAATCGATGATAAACTCCCATTCTCTGTTTGTAAAAAGGAGAGAAGCTTGCTTGCAATGTATACCATAAGTCCATAGATAAAACAGCTTCATGCATTTTTATGCCACTCATGAAAGAATTTACAGCACGGAGTACTTTGAAGAATATTCAATTGGCAATTTACACGTTTCAACACACTTCATCAATTACTGCACAAAGAAAGCACTTTCTATTTCACACATTACTAAGACAGATACTTCGTATTGCTAAACACCAGTACAGGTCTAAAAATTTCTCATGCCTTAGCCCAGGGTAACATCAGTCATTACTACTACTACTAATGCTGCTGCTGTTACGACTACTAGTACTACTACCACCACCATCAAGACTTTCAAGATGAACAGACTAGAATAAAGCTTCGCAATCCAACGTATGAAATTTACCTTATACCATGTGAAGGCTGCGATAGTGTTTACAATGGGGAGACCTCTGGACACTTGGACACCAGAATTACTGACCATGAATATGTAAGGCGAGACAATATAACCAATGCATTCGTTATACATATGAGTCTGCATAGACTCATTACGAATTAGAGTGCCGTCAAAATGATCATAAAGGAAAGCGAACTCAAGAAACGTAGATATTAAGAATATCTTGGTATTACATCCGACATTATAGCTTAAAACAGTGTTTCAATAATTCTGAACCTCTGGCTTAATGTTAAAATGCCAAGATAATGGCATCGAGTGAATTATTTCTCTCCAACAAGCCCTGCTGACACCCCGATATTACTAGTGCTCCTTTAACACACATTGACGTTGACCACCGCTACCACAACCATCAAATTAAATTATATCTCTATTAGCGGGACCCGCCTGCTGGCCTATGTCATGCGTTACACCTGGGTATCTTTATTTAAGAAATATTTCACCCAACAGAGGCTTTATTGATCAAATGATGAGGCATGATTTTAAAGTCCTTGGAGGGCGATGCATTTTATGAAGATAACTGTGTTGCACATGAGCAAGTAGGACTACTGAAGAGCTTCTCTATTCTTATGTTGTTATTTTCCCAATGAAAAGGACAGGGCAAGAAGATGCTGTATGGAAACTGCTTTAATTAGTACATAGAACATTGTCGAACAGAATCAGTGCGTTGTACTTTAGCTAGAACTCGGGCTCACATCATACAAGAGGAATATTCTTGGCAATTGGATTGGGGCAAATGTTCTACCTGCATCTCAGATAAATCAACAACACTGTCCAGTATACCTCAGTGCTCACCCGCCCCAAGATTCACGACACTCGTATGTCACTCACCTCAAGTCATCCTTTATTTATTGGTTACCATCAGATCTGCACAGTTAAGGTGGCTCCCGTATATATATATATATATATATATATATATATATATATATATATATATATATATATATATATATATATATATATATATATATATATATATATATATATATATATATATATATATATATAATTAACTATGCGAATAACCGGGGGATCAAACCAGTGTTGTTTTAGCTCGCCTCACGGTGAGCGAAAATTCACGACCATACAATCCTACGTAGATCACGCACCCAGCGGAGCTAGGTGTTGCACCATGATCCGAGGACATATGATGGTGTGGCTGCCTCAGAGCTACTTTCATTCTACTCCCCGTTTGGTGTACTGCCTTCACAAGCGGCATATATAATATTGTAACCACGGCATATATAATATTGTAACTGCGGCTAGCCGGAGGATCGAACCCGTGTTGTTTTAGCCCGCCTCGTGAGAAGAGGGCAAAAACTCATGACTCTCTAAACCACTGGACCATACAATGCTACAAACAACATGAACCTAGCGAACTACGCTTGCTTTATGTTGCGAAGACATACGATGGTGTGGTTGCCTCAGAGCTAATTTCATTCTACTACCCGTTCGGTATACTAGCCTCCACAAGCAGTATATATATTGTAGATGAATGGTTCAGTGAACCGATAAGTTGATAAATTAAACACATGTGCAACATTTGGATATCTTTACTGAGGAAACGTTTCGCTACACAGTGGCTTCATCAGTCCATACAAAGGAGAATGGTGAAGAACAAGAGGAGTTTGAGGTAAACAGTCCCTCAGCCTTGAGTCGATGTAGTCAGCCCATCATTCTTGAAAAATATACAGCATATGTGCGAGGAAGTGGCTTATATACCGTAGGTAGGAGAGGTGCAGCAGTCGTAGGTGGTGTCACAATTGTCCAACGTGGAAGTAGGTCATGACCAAGGTTTAGGCAAATGAAGAATTCCCTGTATTAAGATCCCAAGATCTTAATACATCTTGGGATCTTAATACAGGGAATTAAGACCTCCAAACACGTATTTCAGAACAGCAGTACGCAGGCAGATCTGATGATCCAAGGAATGCCTGTGTTCAACACCGAAATTCACACAACCATTTAATCAACTACAGAAACGCAAGACTTATCGCCAGAAAAGACGACACTCAATATCCAAGAATCTTGGAATCATCACTTATCTGTATATCCAACAACTTCAACCAGAACAACGGCTTCTGTAACATAGCTGAACCCCTTGCCAAGAATCTTCATCATTATCCAACATAAGAACATAAGAATCGAGGAACACTGCATAAGGTCTACTCTTATACTTATCCAATCTCTTTTTAAAGCTATCCAAGGTTCTAGACTATATCACTCTACTCGGAAGATTGTCACATGCAGCATTTTCCACCTGACCCAGCATTCTCATCCTATAAATACTTACGTATGTTTGACCCAGGTAGATCTGTTTGTGACTTGATAAAGCCCACTGCGTGGGCAAAACGTTGTCACTAAAGGATCACATTATACTGCTTAAGTGTTTATATTTCCATTGTATCGGTATTTTATACCATTTATTTCCACCTTATAAACAACTTAACAGTTCGAAATATCCGAATAAAAGCTAGTTCTGTAAAGGGGCTTTCGCCACTACTACTATTACTAATACTAGTACAACCACTACTGTCATTACTATTACCAGCATCACCATCACTACCACCACCTACCATTCTATTCACTGCTACTCGACATCTTAGCCACTTAGCAGATAATTACATAGCCGGATCGTGTAGATCCATTTAATTTGGCTATGTGTCTCAGTCACCAACATAATCTTAGAGGAGACAGCTAAGTACCTTCCATGATGTGTTCCCCTGTCTGTCTCTTGTCTCGTGTGTGTGTGTGTGTGTGTGTGTGTGTGTGTGTGTGTGTGTGTGTGTGTGTGTGTGTGTGTGTGTGTGTGTGTGTGTGTGTGTGTGTGTGTGCTTAAAGAATTTAGTGAACATACTTAAGTTTCTACATATTATATTCATTTACTTAAGAATACATCTAAACACAGAGTTGTTGCAAAACTAGTTCTCAGAGGCTGAGCATTTAAATATCTCTATAACATATTATACAGGGGATTATGTGGGATTAATGTCAGCTTCAGCACGAGGTGCGTCAGGAGGTGTTGGGAAAGATGAAGGGAGGAGGGGAAGGTAGAGAAGAGAAGGAAGGTACGGAGAACTATACGGCAGGGAGCAAGGCAAGTTAGGGAGCGCTACTGTTACTACTACTAATAATAATAAGTATAATAACAATGACTGCTTATCCCAGTAAATACGATGATGTCATCACAATACATCACCACATTTACGGAGATGAGAACTCATACGCTATTATTATTATTACTGTTTTGTTGTATATATATATATATATATATATATATATATATATATATATATATATATATATATATATATATATATATATATATGCAATAAGATCACAGTAAACAGGTGATTTCAGAATATGCAAAACAACCACTCTGAAAGAATAGAGAAATTCCAAGCTAGTCACGAAAGCGCTTGGAATTTCTCTATTCTTTCACAGTGGTTGTTTTGCATATATATATATATATATATATATATATATATATATATATATATATATATATATATATATATATATATATATATATATATATATATATATATATATATATATATATATAGTGCAGAATAGGTAAAACTTATGAGTTAGACTTAAATAGCAATGCTCTTCTTGCTGAATAAGGAAAGCGAAAATTTGTGTATGCAATAATATCGCAAAAATCATTTTGAAACTGACGAAAAAATATATTTCATTGTGTTTGTGTATTATTAAATTATTGTAAACTCATCTAAAATATATTTAGTTGGATTAGAATAAATTAAATTGCACTTATTGTAATAAGGTTAGGTAAGTTATCTAAGGTTCTAATGGTACAAAATTATTAATTTTTACATTAATATAAATGAAAAAATATATCTTTAAAAGTATTAGAGAAAATTTTAGAAAGGACTTAATTTTAAATGAGTTCTTGCTAACTGCCCATTTTACTTATTCGGTTGTTGAGGTGGTTTAGTCATATAGAGAGAATGAAACGAAGTAGAATGACTTGGAGAGCGTATAAATCTGTACGGGAAGGAAGGCAGGGTAGGGGTCGTTCTCGATAAAGTTGGAGGGAGGGGGTAAAGGAGGTTTTGTGGGCGAGGGGCTTGGACTTCCAGCAAGAGTACGTGAGGGCGTTAGATAGGAGTGAATAGAGACGAATGGTCTTTGGGACCTGACGAGCTGTTGGAGTGTGAGCAGGGTAATATTTTGTGAAGGGATTCAAGGAAACCGGTTAGCCGGACTTGAGTCCTGGAAATGGGAAGGACAATGCCTACTGAGCGCCTCTGCAAAGACAGTGATTATGTATGAGTGATGGTGAAAGTGTTGAATTATGAATTTTTTTTTCTTTCTTTTTGAGTTACCTTGCCTCAGCCGACGTGTTATATATATATATATATATATATATATATATATATATATATATATATATATATATATATATATATATATATATATATATATATATATATATATATATATATATATATATGCAGTGGACCCTCTACCAACGATGGCATCGATTAACGATAAATCTGACTAGCGATACATTTTAACGCAAAAATTTTGCCTCAACTAGCGCTAAAAAACTCGACCAACACTATTCGTTCCGTCTGAGACGCGTCCACTTCTGGCCAGTGTTTACAAGCCAGCCAGCCACCGCGGTCGCTTCCAAGCATACAATCGGAACATTTCATATTATCACAGCCTTTTTAGTGATTGCACCTGCAAAATAAGTCACCATGGGCGCCAAGAAAGCTTCTAGTGCCAACCCTACAGCAAAAAGGGTGAGAATTACTATGGATATGAAGAAAGAGAACATTGCTAAGTATGAAAGTGGAGTGCGTGTCTCCGAGCTGGCCAGGTTGTACACAAAACCCCAATTAACCATCGCTACTATTGTGGCCAAGAAAACGGCAATCAAGGAAGCTGTTCTTGCCAAAGGTGCAACTATGTTTTTGAAACTGAGATCGCAAGAGATAGAAGATGTTGAGAGACTGTTATTGGTGTGGATAAATGAAAAACAGATAGCAGGAGAGAGCATCTCTCAAGCGATCATATGTGAAAAGGCTAGGAAGTTGCATGAGGATTTAATTAGAAAAATGCAAGCAACTAGTGGTGATGTGAGTGAATTTAAGGCCAGCAAAGGTTGGTTTGAGAGATTTAAGAATCGTAGTGGCATACATAGTGTGATAAGGCATGGTGAGAATGCCAGTTTGGACAAAAAGCAGCTGAAAAATATGTGCAGGAATTCAAGGAGTACATAGACAGTGAAGAATTGAAACCTGAACAAGTGTTTAATTGTGACACTGACAATGTTGTGAAACACTATAGGAATGTCATAAAAGAACGGGAGGTACAGGCCTCTATGGACAGATATGTTGTGCGACAGAGGTCCAGTGACTCTCAAGCTGGTCCCAGTGGCATTAAAAGAAGAAGGGAAGTATCCCAGAAAAAGAACTTGCCACCTCAAGTCCTAATGGAAGGGGATTCCCCTTCTAAACACTAACACCATCTACACTCTCCCCTCCTCCCACCCCATCAATCATCACCAGATCTTCAATAAAGGTAAGTGTCATGTAACTGTGCATGTCTTCTTCAGTTTTTGTATTAAAATTAATATTTTATGTGGTAAAATTTTTTTTTTCAACTTTTGGGTGTCTTGCACGGATTAATTTGATTTCCATTATTTCTTATGGGGAAAATTAATTCGACTAACGATAATTTCGATATAACGATGAGCTCTCAGGAACGGATTAATATCGCTGGTCAAGGGTCCACTGTATATATATATATATATATATATATATATATATATATATATATATATATATATATATATATATATATATATATATATATATATATATATATATATATATATATATATATATATATATATATATATATATATTCTTTCTTTCAACACACCGGCCGTATCCCACCGAGGCGGGGTGGCCCAAAAGAAAAAACGAAAGTTTCTCCTTCTACATTTAGTAATATATACAGAAGAAGGGGTTACTAGCCCCTTGCTCCCGGCATTTTAGTCGCCTCTTACAACACGCATGGCTTACGGAGGAAGAATTCTGTTCCACTTCCCCATGGAGATAAGAGGAAATAAACAAGAACAAGAACCAGAAAGGAAATAGAAGAAAACCCTGAGGGGTGTGTATATATATGCTTGTACATGTATATGTAGTGTGACCTAAGTGTAAGTAGAAGCAAGACGTACCTGAAATTTTGCATGTTCATGAGACAGAAAAGAGGACACCAGCAATCCTACCATCATGTAAAACAATTACAGGCTTTTGTTTTACACTCACTTGTCAGGACGGTAGTACCTCCCTGGGTGGTTGCTGTCTACCAACCTACTGCCTAGAATTTATATATATATATATATATATATATATATATATATATATATATATATATATATATATATCGTGCCGAATATGTACAACTGGTCAATTAGCAAAAACTCATTTAAAATTAAGTCCTTTCTAAAATTTTCTCTTATACGTTTAAAGATATATTTTTTTCATTAATGTTAATGAAAAAAAATTTAATTTTGCTTCAAAAGAATCTTAGAAAACTTACCTAACCTTATTATAACAAGAACAATTTATTTTAGCCTAACCCAACTAAATATATTTTAGATTTGTTTACAATAATTTAATACTAAACAACACAGTGAAACATTTTTTTCGTTAGGTTCAGAATGATTTTGGCGAAATTATTGCATACACAAATTTTCACTTGTCCTATATGGCAAGATGAACGTTGTTATTTAAGCCAAGATCGCAAGTTTTGCCTATTCGGCGCGACATATATATATATATATATATATATATATATATATATATATATATATATATATATATATATATATATATATATATATATATATATATATATATATATATATATATATATATATATATATGTCTGGTGACGTTAAAAATTCTTTTATCCTTAAAATAGATTTTAAAATGCTATGTGTAGACATCAGAAATCTTTTGAAGATTAGTGATTAATGTCTCAATTACTGATGAAAAAAGCTGAGGAGTAATCAGTCCATCAGTCATGAAAAGATAGACTGATTACATCGACTTCAGGCTGAGGGACTGATTGTCTCCAACTTCTTCTGATCTTCACCATTCTTCTTTGTATAGAACTGATGAAGCCACTGTATTGCGAAACATTTCCTCCGTAAAGATACCCGAGAGTTACACTTGCGTCTAATTTATTATTCAATTTGATAAAGTTTTACACAGAGCGAAACGTTCGCTAAACAATCTTCTGTTTTGGCTTTCCTTCGATGTTGTCTTCAGTGCGTCCTCGTCTCCGTCTTAATCAGAACTATATAAAAATCTGAATGTAAAGAAAATTTTATAAAATATAACAATACGGATGTATTAAAGTACCGTTGTCTTCCTTAATTAACAGAGCAAAATCTGTGTCGATGTCCTTTTGTCTTCTGAGTCAATATATACCAACAACAAACACAAATATACAATTGGTGGGGGAAGGGAGATCCGGGTCGCGGGGGGAAGGGGTGAGGGTTAAATTAACCTGTTTCAGGTATATATTCACGATTTTTTTATTTATTTAGAATTAATCTCGTAGAAAAAATGTGCTGGGAAAAAATCGCGAAAATTGCAGTTGAAATAATGTCATTTTGGCGAGATTTTGGCGATTTCGTGAGTTATTAATGCAGTTTTTTTTTTGCTTTTGGTATAATGTGTCGGCATTCAATATGTTTAATGTTGCAACATGGTTTTGGAAATATGCTTTATGCGTAATATATATGTGCACACACACACACACACACACACACACACACACACACACACACACACACACACACACATCGCATGCCACCATCCCAGACATTATCACAATTATTAGCCTCATTATCACAGCAGAAATTATATAAATACCCCGCGGATGACCATTAAATATCACAATCAAACTGCAATTTACATGACACAGTTCTGCGAACACATCGTCAGTCTGTTAACACAAGCTGGTCAGGTTGTTGTTAACACAAGCTGGTCAGGTTGTTGTTAACACAAGCTGGTCAGGTTGTTGTTAACATAAGTTAGTCAGGTTGTTGTTAACACAAGCTGGTCAGGTTGTTGTTAACACAAGCTGGTCAGGTTGTTGCTAACACAAGCTGGTCAGGTTGTTGTTAACACAAGCTGGTCAGGTTGTTGTTAACACAAGCTGGTCAGGTTGTTGTTAACACAAGCTGGTCAGGTTGTTGTTAACACAAGCTGGTCAGGTTGTTGTTAACATAAGTTCGTCAGGTTGTTGTTAACACAAGCTGGTCAGGTTGTTGTTAACACAAGCTGGTCAGGTTGTTGTTAACACAAGCTGGTCAGGTTGTTGTTAACACAAGCTGGTCAGGTTGTTGCTAACACAAGCTGGTCAGGTTGTTGTTAACACAAGCTGGTCAGGTTGTTGTTAACACAAGCTGGTCAGGTTGTTGTTAACACAAGCTGGTCAGGTTGTTGTTAACACAAGCTGGTCAGGTTGTTGCTAACACAAGCTGGTCAGGTTGTTGTTAACACAAGCTGGTCAGGTTGTTGTTAACACAAGCTGGTCAGGTTGTTGTTAACACAAGCTGGTCAGGTTGTTGTTAACACAAGCTGGTCAGGTTGTTGTTAACACAAGCTGGTCAGGTTGTTGTTAACACAAGCTGGTCAGGTTGTTGTTAACACAGGTTGGTCAGGTTGTTGTTAACACAAGCTGGTCAGGTTGTTGTTAACACAAGCTGGTCAGGTTGTTGTTAACATAAGTTCGTCAGGTTGTTGTTAACACAAGCTGGTCAGGTTGTTGTTAACACAAGCTGGTCAGGTTGTTGTTAACACAAGCTGGTCAGGTTGTTGTTAACACAAGCTGGTCAGGTTGTTGCTAACACAAGCTGGTCAGGTTGTTGTTAACACAAGCTGGTCAGGTTGTTGTTAACACAAGCTGGTCAGGTTGTTGTTAACACAAGCTGGTCAGGTTGTTGTTAACACAAGCTGGTCAGGTTGTTGTTAACACAAGCTGGTCAGGTTGTTGTTAACACAAGCTGGTCAGGTTGTTGTTAACACAGGTTGGTCAGGTTGTTGTTAACACAAGCTGGTCAGGTTGTTGTTAACACAAGCTGGTCAGGTTGTTGTTAACACAAGCTGGTCAGGTTGTTGTTAACACAAGCTGGTCAGGTTGTTGTTAACACAAGCTGGTCAGGTTGTTGTTAACACAAGCTGGTCAGGTTGTTGTTAACACAAGCTGGTCAGGTTGTTGTTAACACAAGCTGGTCAGGTTGTTGTTAACACAAGCTGGTCAGGTTGTTGTTAACAAAGGTTGGTCAGGTTGTTGTTAACACAAGCTGGTCAGGTTGTTGTTAACACAAGCTGGTCAGGTTGTTGTTAACACAAGCTGGTCAGGTTGTTGTTAACACAAGCTGGTCAGGTTGTTGTTAACACAAGCTGGTCAGGTTGTTGTTAACACAAGCTGGTCAGGTTGTTGTTAACACAAGCTGGTCAGGTTGTTGTTAACACAAGCTGGTCAGGTTGTTGTTAACACAAGCTGGTCAGGTTGTTGTTAACACAAGCTGGTCAGGTTGTTGTTAACACAAGCTGGTCAGGTTGTTGTTAACACAAGTTGGTCAGGTTGTTTTTAACACAAGCTGGTCAGGTTGTTGTTAACACAAGCTGGTCAGGTTGTTGTTAACACAAGCTGGTCAGGCTGTTGTTAATACAAGCTGGTCAGGTTGTTGTTAACACAAGTTGGTCAGGTTGTTGTTAACACAAGCTGGTCAGGTTGTTGTTAACACAAGCTGGTCAGGTTGTTGTTGTTAACACAAGTTGGTCAGGTTGTTGTTAACACAAGCCGGTCAGGTTGTTGTTAACACAAGCTGGTGAGGCTGTTGTTGTTAACACAAGTTGGTCAGGTTCTTTTTAACACAGCTGGTCAGTCTGTTCTTAACACAAGCTGGTCAGGCTATTATTAACTGAAGCTCATCAGTCTGCTGTCAACACATGCTGGTCAGGTTATTGTTAACACTAGCTAGAGAGGCTGTTGTTAATTGAAGCTGATCAGTCTGTCGTAAACACAAGCTGATCAGTCTGTTGTAAACACAAGCTGATCAGTCTGTTGTTAACACAAGCTCATCAGTCTGTTGTTAACGCAAGCTTGTCAGTTGCAAGCACAATCTGGTCAATCTGTTAACACAGGTTGGTCAGTCTGTTGTTAACTTATGGTGGTCAGTCCGTTGTTAATTCCAATAGACCTACACACAACTTTTGTCTTTCTTACCATACTGGCTTCACGGAATCACAGTAGCCCAAGACACATAATTATTATTGTTATTATTATTATTATTAGTAGTAGTAGTAATAGTAGTAGTAGTAGTAGTAGTGTAAGTGTTATAAAAAATTTAATATTTTACTATTATTAATAATAATAATTATTATTATTTTTAATTACTCTGACTTTCAATAATTACCCTGCGTTTGTTATTAATCTTGCGTTTAACAATAGCTCTGGCGTTCAGTAGCTATTCTGGCGTGTAATAATGGCCCTAGTGTTCGATAATTACCTTGGTGTTCAATAATTACCCATGTGTTCCATAATTACCCTGGTGTTCAGTAATTACCCCTAAGTGTTTTGCTTGATTACTCTTGGTGTTCTTGATCATTCTGAATGTTCTTGATGGTTCTGAATATTTTTGATGGTTCTGAATGTTCTTGATGGTTCTGAATGTTCTTGATGGTTCTGAATGTTCTTGATTGTTCTGAATGTTCTTGATTGTTCTGAATGTTCTTGATTGATTTGAATGTTCCTGATTGTTCTGAATTTTATCCTTTATTATAGGACTGTTCTGAATGTTTTGATTTTTTTTCTCAATGTCATGAAAGTTCTTAATTTTCTAAGTATTTACATTTGTTTTTTCTTTTTAAATTGCTTCGAGTACTTAATTGGAGGTTATTGTTATAAGCCAGTTAAAAACACACATAAACTGGGGTTACAGCTAGGCGATGTTTCGCTCCATTCAGGAGAGAAACGACTCGTGAAGCCACAGCACAGTGTCTTCCTTTCCAGATGACACCCGAATTTGCATGACAGTGTCCTCCATTGAAGACACTGGCGAGACTCCAGGCGGACATCAACCAAATCTTTAAATGGACCATAGAAAACAATATGAAGTTCTATGAAGAGAAATTTCAATTACTCCGACATGGAAAACTTGAGGAAATTAAAACTAAATCGGAGTATAAAACAAATTCCAACAACACAATTCAGCGGAAAACTAATATGAAGGATCTGGGAGTGATAATGTCAGAGGATCTCACTGTCAAAGATCTATCACATATGCTAGATTTGATGGATAATGAAGAACTTTCAAAACTAGGGATGCCAAGCCCATGAGGATTCTCTTCAAATCGCTGATTCTCTCTCTATGCCGGAATATTGCTGTACACTAACAGCGCCTTTCAAGGCAGCTGAAATTGCTGACCTAGAGAATGTACAGAGAACCATCACGTCACACATAAGTATAATAAAACACCTAAATTACTGAGAACGGTTGAAGTTCCTTGACTTGTATTCTCTGGAATGCAGGCGAGAGAGACGCATGATATTATACACAAAAATCACTCCCTACGAAAATAAAAGACTCGGCAGGCGGTGCAACATCCAGCTGAGAGACAACACTAAGTGTTAGGGGCCCAAGTCTGTTCAACTGCCTCCCAGTACTATACATAAGGGGGATTACCAATAGACCCCTGGCTATTTTCAACAAGGCACTGGACAGGTACCTAAAGTCAGTACAAGACCAGGCGGGTTTATACATTGCTTTACGTTCGGCCAACAGTCACAGCCTGGTTGATCAGACACTAGTTCATCACTAGATCTAGTCATAGGGCCGCAGAGGCACTGACCCCCCCCCCCCCGAAACTCTCTCCAGGTGTACTCCAGGTATACTGGATAATGGTCTACGACGGAGCGATACAATCATTAATTTCATGTATACTGTGTGGGTCACTTGATGCATTAGAGGTACTGTGACTATTGTTCTTGATGGTTTGTATAGGTTAAACACATAAACACACACACACACACATTTGATTGTATCTTCTTCGACTGCAAGAAGGCCCTTGGCACAGTTCCTCAAAAGAGATTAGTGCAGAAGCTAGAGGATCAGGCGCGTATAACAGGAAGGGCCCTGCAATGGATCAGAAAATTCCTGACAGGGAGGCAACAGCGAGTCATGGTACGTGATGAGGTATCACAGTGGGCACCTGTGACGAGCGGGGTCCCACAGGGGTCGGTCCTAGGACCAGTGCTATTTTTGGTATGTGTGAATGACATGATGGAAGGGTTAGACTCAGAAGTGTCCCTGTTCGCAGATGATGTGAAGTTAATGAGGGGAATTAAATCTGATGAGGATCAGGCAGTCCTTCAAAGAGACCTGGACAGGCTGGACACCTGGTCCAGCAACTGGCTTCTCGAATTTAACCCCGCCAAATGCAAAGCAATGAAAATCGGGGAAGGGCAAAGAAGACCACAGA
Source organism: Cherax quadricarinatus (assembly GCF_038502225.1). Taxonomy (NCBI): domain Eukaryota; kingdom Metazoa; phylum Arthropoda; class Malacostraca; order Decapoda; family Parastacidae; genus Cherax; species Cherax quadricarinatus. The sequence continues at coordinate 28,549,738 of NC_091327.1, forward strand.
GAGAGTACAGGCTAGGTGGCCAAAGACTGCAAACCTCGCTCAAGGAGAAAGATCTTTGGGTGAGTATAACACCAAACGCGTCTCCGGAAGCACACATTAACCAGATAACTGCTGCAGCATGTGGGCGCCTGGCAAACCTGAGAACAGCGTTCCGATATCTTAGAGAGGAATCGATCAAGATTCTGTACACCGTGTACGTCAGACCCATACTGGAGTATGCAGCACCTGTTTGGAACCCACACTTGATCAAGCACGTCAAGAAATTAGAGAAAGCACTAAGGTTTGCGACAAGGTTAGTTCCAGAGCTAAGGGGAATGTCCTATGAAGAAAGGTTAAGGGAAATCGGCCTGACGACACTGGAGGACAGGAGGGTAAGGGGAGACATGATAACGACATGCAAAATACTGCTTGGAATAGACAAGGTGGACAGAGACAAGATGTTCCAGAGAGGGAACACAGAAACAAGGGGTCATAACTGGAAGTCGAAGACCCAGATGAGTCAAAGGGATGTTAGGAAGTATTTCTTCAGTCATAGAGTAGTCAGGAAGTGGAATAGCCTAGCAAGTGAGGTAGTGGAGGCAGGAATTATACATAGCATTCAGATGAGGTATGATAAAGCTCATGGAGCAGAGAGAGAGAGGACCTAGTAGCACTCAGTGAAGAGGCTGGGTCAGGAGCTGAGTCTCTACCCCTGCAACCACAATTAGGTGAGTACAATTAGGTGAGTCACACACACACATATATACATACATAGCTTTAAGACGAGGTATGACAAAGCTCAGGGAGTCGAGAGAGGACCTAGTAGCGATCAGCGAAGAGGCGGGGCCAGGAGCTGAGTCTCGACCCTTGCAACCATAATTAGGTGAGTACAATTAGGCGATTACACCGACACAGACACAGACACGCACACACACACACACACACACACACACACACACACACACACACACACACACACACACACACACACACACACACACACACACACACACACACACACACACACACACACACACACACACACACACACACACACACACACACACACACACACACACACACACACTCCCACCCTCACAGGCCCCCCAAACCACAGTGTTGGAAAGGAAACTGAAGGTATGGTACACAAACGCTCATGGAATAACAAATAAGTGGGAGGAGTGACATGAAAGAGTCAAAGAGGCATCACCGGACATCATAGCTCTCACAGAAACCAAGCTTACAGGTATGATAACAGATGCCATCTTTCCAACGGGATACCAGATCCTGAGGAAAGACAGAGGGAACACGGGGGGGTGGAGGAGTGGCATTGCTGATCAAAAACAGATGGAATTTTGATGAGCTGGAGAGAGGAGACAGCGGAGAAGAAAGTGATTACATAGCGGGAATGCTTCACTCTGGAGGTCCCAAGGTGGTAATAGCAGTGATATATAACCCACCACAGAACAGCAGGAGGCCAAGGCAAGAGTACGACGAGAGCAATAGAGCGATGGTTGACACACTGGCTGCAGTGGCCAGAAGAGCTCATGCATGCAGGGCAAAGCTCCTGATCATGAGTGACTTTAACCACAAGGAGATCGATTGGGAGAAATAGGAGCCACATGGGGGCCAAGATACATGGAGGGCTAAGATGATGGAGGTGGTGCTAGAAAACTTCATGTACCAACACGTAAGGGACACTACAAGAGAGAGAGGAGAGGATGAACCAGCAAGACCGGACTTAGTATTCACCTTGAGTAGTGCCGATATCGAGGACATCACATATGAAAGACCCCTTGGGGCCAGCGATCATGTGGTTTTAAGCTTCGAATACACAGTAGAGCTACAAGTGGAGGGAGAAGCAGGAAGGCCAGGACGAATGAAGCCAAACTACAAGAAAGGGGACTACACGGGAATGAGGAACTTCCTGAACGGGGTTCAGTGGGACAGAGAACTGGCAGGGAAGCCAGTTAATGAGATGATGGAATATTTAGCAACAATATGCAAGGAGGCTGAGGAGAGGTTTGTACCCAAGGGTAACAGGAATAATGAAAAAGCCAGGATGAGCCCATGGTTCACCCAAAGGTGCAGGGAGGCAAAAACTAAGTGTGCTAGGGAATGGAAGAAATATAGAAGGCAAAGGACCCAGGAGAATAAGGAGAGCAGTCGTAGAGCCAGAAACGAATATGCACAGATAAGAAGGGAGGCCCAAAGACAATATGAAAACGACATAGCAGCGAAAGCCAAATCTGACCCGAAACTGTTATACAGCCATATCAGGAGGAAAACAACAGCCAAGGACCAGGTAATCAGGCTAAGTAAGGAAGGAGGAGAGACAACAAGAAATGACCGTGAAGTATGTGAGGAGCTCAACAAGAGATTCAAAGAAGTGTTCACAGAGGAGACAGAAGGGGCTCCAGAAAGACGGAGAGGTGGGGCACACCACCAAGTGCTGGAGACAGTGCACACAACCAAGGAAGAAGTGAAGAGGCTTCTGAGTGAGCTAGATACCTCAAAGGCAATGGGGCCAGATAACATCTCCCCATGGGTCCTGAGAGAGGGAGCAGAGGCACTATGTACCCTTAACAACAATATTCAATACATCTATCGAAGCAGGGAGATTGCCTGAGGCATGGAAGACAGCAAATGTAGTCCCAATCTTTAAAAAAGGAGACAGACATGAAGCACTAAACTACAGACCAGTGTCACTGACATGTATAGTATGCAAAATCATGGAGAAGATTATCAGGAGAAGAGTGGTGGAACACCTAGAAAGGAATGATATCAACAGCAGCAAATATGGTTTCAGGAACCGGAAATCCTGTATCACAAACCTACTGGAGTTCTACGACATGGTGACAGCAGTAAGACAAGAGAGAGAGGGGTGGGTGGATTGCATATTCTTGGACTGCAAGAAGGCGTTTGACACAGTTCCACACAAGAGACTGGTGCAAAAACTGGAGGACCAAGCAGGGATAACAGGGAAAGCACTACAATGGATCAGGGAATACTTGTCAGGAAGACAACAGCGAGTCATGGTACGTGGCGAGGTGTCAGAGTGGGCACCTGTGACCAGCGGGGTCCCACAGGGGTGAGTCCTAGGACTAGTGCTGTTTCTGGTATTTGTGAACGACATGATGGAAGGAATAGACTCTGAGGTGTCCCTGTTTGCAGATGACGTGAAGTTGATGAGAAGAATTCACTCGATCGAAGACCAGGCAGAACTACAAAGGGATCTGGACAGGCTGCAGACCTGGTCCAGCAATTGGCTCCTGGAGTTCAATCCCACCAAGTGCAAAGTCATGAAGATTGGGGAAGGGCAAAGAAGACCGCAGACGGAGTACAGTCTAGGGAGTCAGAGACTACAAACCTCACTCAAGGAAAAAGATCTTGGGGTGAGTATAACACCAGGCACATCTGAAGCGCACATCAACCAAATAACGGCTGCAGCATATGGGCGCCTAACAAACCTCAGAAGAGCATTCCGACATCTTAATAAGGAATCGTTCAGAACCCTGTACACCGTGTGCGTTAGGCCCATATTGGAGTATGCGGCACCAGTTTGGAACCCACACCTAGCCAAGCACGTAAAGAAACTAGAGAAAGTGCAAAGGTTTGCAACAAGACTAGTCCCAGAGCTAAGAGGTATGTCCTACGAGGAGAGGTTAAGGGAAATCAACCTGATGACACTGGAGGACAGGAGAGATAGGGGGGACATGATAACGACATACAAAATACTGAGAGGAATTGACAAGGTGGACAAAGACATGACGTTCCAGAGATGGGACACAGCAACAAGGGGACACAGTTGGAAGTTGAAGACACAGATGAATCACAGGGATGTTAGGAAGAATTTCTTCAGCCACAGAGTAGTCAGTAAGTGGAATAGTTTGGGAAGCGATGTAGTGGAGGCAGGATCCATACATAGCTTTAAGCAGAGGTATGATAAAGCTCACGGTTCAGGGAGAGTGACCTAGTAGCGATCAGTGAAGAGGCGGGACCAGGAGCTCGGACTCGACCCCCGCAACCTCAACTAGGTGAGTACAACTAGGTGAGGTGAGTGCACACACACACACACACACACACACACACACACACATCCAGAATGGAATGAGCTTATCAACGACAACCAGCCCGGATTCAGAGACTGGAAATCCTGTGTCACAAACCTACTAGAGTAATCTGACAAGGTGACAGCAGTAAGGCAAGAGAGAGAGAGAGAGAGAGAGAGAGAGAGAGAGAGGAGTGTAGATTGCATTTTCTTGGACTGTAAGAAGGCTTTTGACACAGATGCACACAAGACATTAGTGCGAAAGCTGGAGGACCAGGCAGATATAAGAGGGAAGGCACTGCAATGGATCACAAAATACCTGAGAGGAAGGCAGCAGCGAGTTATTGTATGTGACGAGGTGTCAGAGTGGACGCCTGTGACTAGTGGGGTTCCACAGGGGTTAGTCGTCCTAGAGCCGGTGCTGTTTCTGGTTTATGTAAATGACATGACGGAAGGAATAGACTCAAGTTAATGAGGAGAATTCAATCCGAGGAGGACCAGGCAGTACTACAAGGGGATCTGGTCAGGCTACAGGCCTGGTCTAGCAAATGGCTCCTGGGGTTCAACCCCGCCAAGTGCGAAGTCATGAAGACTGGGGAAGGACAAAGAAGGCTGCAGACAGCATACAGTCTAGGGGGCCAAAGACTACAAACCTCTCTCAAGGAAAATGATCTTGGGTTTATTATAACACCGAGCACATTTCCTGAGGCTCACATCAGCCAAATAACTGCTACGGCATACGGGCGACTAAACAAACCCAAGAACAGCATTCCGATACCTCAGAAGTCGTTCAGGACTCTGTACACCGTGTACATCAGGCCCATACTGGAGTATGCAGCCCCAGTTTGGAACCCACACATGGTCAAGCACATTAAGAAATTAGAGAAACAGCAGAGATTTGTAACGAGACTACTCCCGAAGTTAAGCGGCATGTCCTGCGAGCAGAGGTTAACGGAACTCGACCTGACGACACTGGATGTTTCAGAGATGGGGCACACCAACAAGGGGTCACAGTTGTAAGTTGAAGACTCAGATGAGTTACAGGGATATTAGGTAGTATTTCTTTAGTCACAGCGCTGTCAGGAAGTGGAATAGTTTGGAAAGGAGATGGTGGAGGCAGGATCCATACATAGTCTTAAGAAGAGGAACGGTAAAGCTCGCCAAACAGAGAGGGAGTGACCTAGTAGCGACCAGTGAAGAGGCGGGGTCAAGGGTTATGACTCGACCCCTGCAACCACAATTAAGTGAGCACACTTAGGTGAGTACACACACATACGCACTCGCATACGCACACGCACATGCACTCGTGCGCGCACAGACACAGACAGACAGACACACACACACACACACACACACACACACACACACACACACACACACACACACACACACACACACACACACACACACACACACACACACACACACACACACACACACACACACACACACACACACACACACACACAAATAAGTGGGAGGAGTGGCACGAAAGAGTCAAAGAAGCATCACCGGACATCATAGCTCTCACAGAAACCAAGCTTACAGGTATGATAACAGATGCCATCTTTCCAACGGGATACCAAATCCTGAGGAAAGACAGAGGGAACAGGGGGGGTGGAGGAGTGGCGTTGCTGATCAAAAATCGCTGGAATTTTGATGAGCTGGAGAGAGGAGATAGCGGAGAAGAAAGTGATTACATAGTGGGAACACTTCACTCTGGAGGTCCCAAGGTGGTAATAGCAGTGATGTATAACCCACCACAGAACAGCAGGAGGCCAAGGCAAGAGTACGACGAGAGCAATAGAGCGATGGTTGACACACTGGCTAGAGTGGCCAGAAGAGCTCATGCATGCAGGGCAAAGCTCCTGATCATGGGTGACTTTAACCACAAGGAGATCGATTGGGAGAACTTGGACCCACATGGGGGCCAAGATACATGGAGGGCTAAGATGATGGAGGTGATACTGGAGAACTTCATGTACCAACACGTAAGGGACACTACAAGAGAGAGAGGAGAGGATGAACCAGCAAGGCTGGACTTAGTATTCACCTTCAGTAGTGCAGATATCGAGGACATCACATATGAAAGACCCCTTGGGGCCAGTGACCATGTGGTTTTAAGCT
>NC_091327.1:28563394-28593394 GCF_038502225.1 Cherax quadricarinatus
GTTTGCGAAATATACACCGCGAGGTGTATTGCTCTCAGCGTTTATATGTTGAAAGTTTAATTCCTATTTTAGGTATTAAAGTATTTTTGTTTAGTGTTGAAAAGGTTGTATACAACCTCAGTGACTTTGGTGTAGACGATAGACTTTAAACCCCATTAACCAGCCAGACTTCAATGACTCATTAAGATTATCTGAAAAACTGTATCAGTGTTTAAATAACTGTGTCCTTGACCAAACCAGCTCACTCAAAACAGATTGAGTGTATGTATTCACCTAATTGTGGTTGCAGGGGTCGAATCATAGCTCCTGGCCCAGCCTCTTCACTGGTCGCCACTATGTCCACTCTCTACTCCATGAGCTTTATCATACCTCTTCTTAAATCTATGTATGGTACCTGCCTCCACTACCTCACTTTCCAGACTATTCCACTTCCCGTGTGTGTGTGGGGGGGGTAGAGCACTTGGCTTTCATAACTACTGGTGTGTGGTTACTGAAACAGGGTGTGTACCTCGTCTCAAAAATAAAAATATGTATTAAATTTAGACAGAGAGAGAGTGACGTTGCTCTGTTATACATTAATTTCTAATGGATTCTTTATTGAGGTCACTGACGTAGTTTTTATTGACTCGTGTGCTTCATATACATCAGAAAACGACTTAAACCACTCTAAAACGTCGAAATATGAAATAAAAAGCCTTATTACTCTCTTAACAGTTTTATTGAGAATTTTGAGCATGTTCTAAATATTTATTTGAAGCTAAATGTTGATATTTCACAATGAATTGTTTTTTTTTTTTTAAAGTCAGCCGATGTTATGCAGTTTTAGTGCGCTTCCGGTGCTATGTTCGACGTACTATTTACCCAAAATATTTAATTGTACAATAATTGTTTTGTCTTCCTCCAGAGTCCGTCTTGTTTCAAGGTTTTTATCTCAACCATTCGTAGTATATAACACTTTTTACTTGTTTGGGGTTGAATTTAAGTACGGTAGCTAACTCTCAGTGAACAACTGCAATCTTTCCAGTACTTTTTCTAGCTATGTCATCTCCCATTTATATTCTTCTCACTAGCTTCACATCTTCTGCAAGCAGCGAGACAATATTGTAATATTTATTTGCATATATCAAGAGTAACAGTGGTCGCGGTGCTTAGCCTTTGATGTTTGTCTTCGTGTACTTCGTGTACTCACAGCTCCTGGCCCCGCCTCTTCACTAGTAGCTACTAGGTCACTCTTTCTGCTCCATGAGCTTCATGATACCTCCTCTTAAAGCCGTGTATGGATCCTGCCTCCTGTGTGTGTGTGTGTGTGTGTGTGTGTGTGTGTGTGTGTGTGTGTGTGTGTGTGTGTGTGTGTTCTTTGCACTTTAAGTATCATCTTCCATGCAACCTGGATTACGACAGTAAAATTGCATCACGATCGATATATTGTCTCTCGGGTTGTCAGTCATTGTCGTGGTCGTGCTGGCCGCGAGGCTCCGACTTTCGAAAGGTAAATGTTTTTCAAATATAAATGACTCTTGCTGCAGTTAAAGTTTCTGGCTTCTCTCTCTCTCTCTCTCTTTCTCTCTCTGTCTCTCTCTCTCCCCCTTTCCTCCTACCTCCCTGACTCCCTGGCCTCCACAGTTCAAAGTGATATATCCAGCGAGGATGTTTCACCCTCCCCAAATAAAGAGTTACATGGGAAGAATGTGTGTGACTGTTCGACATTTTTGGTCATGTTAACCTGTGAAGCGAGGGGGAAGAGGAGGAGGTTAGGAAGGACAATGGGGAGGGTGAAGAGAAGGATAGAGGAGGAGGAGGACAAACTTTAATTACAAACATCAGTACAGAACACTGAGAGTGACCAGTAAGCCGGCGCTCGCCTCCCCACTTGTCATGCGTAGGACCGTAAATACAATATAAACAATCTGATTAACAAGACTCACAGACACAGAGCGATGCGTTATCACAGCACGAGCCTGATCTGTATCTCTGTCTGTCCCATCATTACCCTCAGTAGTACGCAGCTGTATCCCAGTTAATTTCCATGACACAAACGCCAAGTACTGTGTGTGCAACCCCGTAGAGTGTACAGTCATATTTGATGTTTATAAATGCTTCAGAAAACTGACAAATTGAAGAATAGGACACTTGTGTAATATCTTGGAATTTTTATTACGGAAACGTTCCGCCAGCCAGTGGTTTCTTCAGTCTAATACACAGAAGATCGGTGGAAGAGCAGTAGTAGTGTGAGGTAAATCAGTCCCTCAGCCAGGAGTCGGTGTGTTGAGTCCATTACTCTTGATGGTGTCTATAGTAGTAGACGCCACCGTCTATAGTGGTAGACACAACCGTCTACAGTGGTAGATACAACCGTCTGTAGTAGTGGATATTTATGGTAATAGACACCATCCTCTATGGCAGTAGATATCTATAGTAATAGACACAATTGTCTAGAGTAGATAATCGTCTAAAATGGCAGACATCGTCTAAAGTAGACACTACCGATTATAGTAGACACTATTGTCTATAGCAGTAATCGAAGACACATAGAACAACCTTTAATGAATATAGCGTTTTGCTCGGTGAGTGTTTCATACATCTCACTGAGTGAAAAGTGGTTTCAGTAGGCACTGGTCTATTCTATGTATTTTCCATCTATACTGTCTATCGTTGATACAGTCGTCCATCTCAGTGTCTTGTTTATTCTCTATAATACCAGCTGCTATACTTGTGTTAGTTTACTTTCTTTAATACCATTGTGTTAGTTTACTTTCTTTAATACCATTGTGTTAGTTTACTCTCTTTAATACCATTGTGTTAGTTTACTTTCTTTAATACCATTGTGTTAGTTTACTTCCTTTAATACTATTGTGTTAGTTTGCTCTCTTTAATACCATTGTGTTAGTTTACTATCTTTAATACCATTGTGTTAGTTTACTTTCTTTAATACTATTGTGTTAGTTTGCTCTCTTTAATACCATTGTGTTAGTTTACTCTCTTTAATACCATTGTGTTAGTTTACTTTCTTTAATACCATTGTGCTAGTTTACTTTCTTTAATACCATTGTGTCAGTTTACTTTCTTTAATACCATTGTGTTAGTTTACTCTCTTTAATACCATTGTGTTAGTTTACTTTCTTTAATACCATTGTGCTAGTTTACTTTCTTTAATACCATTGTGTCAGTTTACTTTCTTTAATACCATTGTGTTAGTTTACTCTCTTTAATACCATTGTGTTAGTTTACTTTCTTTAATACTATTGTGTTAGTTTGCTCTCTTTAATACCATTGTGTTAGTTTACTCTCTTTAATACCATTGTGTTAGTTTACTTTCTTTAATACCATTGTGCTAGTTTACTTTCTTTAATACCATTGTGTCAGTTTACTTTCTTTAATACCATTGTGTTAGTTTACTCTCTTTAATACCATTGTGTTAGTTTACTTTCTTTAATACCATTGTGTTAGTTTACTCTCTTTAATAGCAGTGTCTATACTTGTGTTACTATCTTTAATACCAACTTCTATACGTGCCACGTGCTGTAAAGTATTATGACCACGTGCTGTAAAGTATTATGGCCACGTGCTGTAAAGTATTATGGCCACGTGCTGTAAAGCATTATGACCACGTGCTGTAAAGTATTATGACCACGTGCTGTAAAGCATTATGACCACGTGCTGTAAAGTATTATGACCACGTGCTGTAAAGTATTATGACCACGTGCTGTAAAGCATTATGACCACGTGCTGTAAAGTATTATGACCACGTGCTGTAAAGTATTATGACCACGTGCTGTAAAGCATTATGACCACGTGCTGTAAAGTATTATGACCACGTGCTGTAAAGTATTTTGGCCACGTGCTGTAAAGTATTATGACCAAGTGCTGTAAAGCATTATGACCACGTGCTGTAAAGTATTATGACCACGTGCTGTAAAGTATTATGACCACGTGCTGTAAAGCATTATGACCACCTGCTGTAAAGTATTATGACCACGTGCTGTAAAGTATTATGGCCACGTGCTGTAAAGTATTATGACCACGTGCTGTAAAGCATTATGATCACGTGCTGTAAAGTATTATGACCACGTGCTGTAAAGTATTATGACCATGTGCTGTAAAGTATTATGGCCACGTGCTGTAAAGTATTATGGCCACGTGCTGTAAAGTATTATGACCACGTGCTGTAAAGCATTATGACCACGTGCTGTAAAGTATTATGGCCGCGTGCTGTAAAGTATTATGACCACGTGCTGTAAATTATTATGACCATGTGCTGTAAAGTATTATGGCCACGTGCTGTAAAGTATTATGGCCGCGTGCTGTAAAGTATTATGACCACGTGCTGTAAAGTATTATTGCCACGTGCTGTAAAGTATTATGGCCACGTGCTGTAAAGTATTATGACCACGTGCTGTAAAGTATTATGACCACGTGCTGTAAAGTATTATTGCCACGTGCTGTAAAGTATTATGGCCACGTGCTGTAAAGTATTATGACCACGTGCTGTAAAGTATTATGACCACGTGCTGTAAAGTATTATGGCCACGTGCTGTAAAGTATTATGACCACGTGCTGTAAAGAATTATGACCCCGTACTGTAAAGTATTATGGCCACGTGCTGTAAAGTATTATGGCCACGTGCTGTAAAGTATTATGGCCACGTGCTGTAAAGTATTATGACCACGTTCTGTAAAATATTATGACCACGTGCTGTAAAGTATTATGGTCACGTGCTGTAAAGTATTATGGTCACGTGCTGTAAAGTATTATGGCCACGTGCTGTAAAGTATTATGACCACGTGCTGTTAAGTATTATGGCCACGTGCTGTAAAGTATTATGACCACGTGCTATAAAGTATTATGACCACGTGCTATAAAGTATTATGACCACGTGCTATAAAGTATTATGACCACGTGCTATAAAGTATTATGACCACGTGCTATAAAGTATTATGACCACGTGCTATGAAGCATTATGGTCACGTGCTGTAAAGTATTATGACCACGTGCTATAAAGTATTATGGTCACGTGCTATAAAGTATTATGACCACGTGCTATAAAGTATTATGACCACGTGCTATAAAGTATTATGACCACGTGCTATAAAGTATTATGACCACGTGCTATAAAGTATTATGGTCACGTGCTGTAAAGTATTATGACCACGTGCTATAAAGTATTATGACCACGTGCTATAAAGTATTATGACCACGTGCTATAAAGTATTATGACCACGTGCTATAAAGTATTATGACCACGTGCTATAAAGTATTATGGCCACGTGCTGTAAAGTATTATGACCACGTGCTATAAAGTATTATGGCCACGTGCTGTAAAGTATTATGACCACGTGCTATGAAGCATTATGGTCACGTGCTGTAAAGTATTATGGCCACGTGCTGTAAAGTACTGCTGTAACGTATTCTGGACACTCTTGCTATAAAATATTTTAGACACTTGCTATAAAGAAATTTAGTTACCCATTGTAATTCACTTTTCCCAAAGATACAAGTGGTCTACATAAGCCAGACTTCTAATTTAAGTGTCGTAGACAAGTGGCCAGTACGAAAGGTGGTCAGGGGTAGAGGAGGTAAATTTCGCCGGAAAGTTGTGAAAATCACTATCATCAGGGCCATGGAAGGAGCATAAAATTACTATTATCAGGGACCCTGTCAAGAGCATAAAAGTCTGTACTGTCGGAACCGACGATTTAGAGTCATGGAAGAGGTAGGGGAGAGTAAGAGAGGGAGTAGGCAAAATAATGAGTGAGAGTATGAGAATTTGAAAGTGAGAGAATAAGGCAGTGAAAGTATGTACTCACCTAATTGTTGTTGCAGGGGTCGATACATAGCTCCTGGCCCCGCCTCTTCACTGGCCGCTCTACTGGGTCACTCTCCCTGTGTGTGTGTGTGTGTGTGTGTGTGTGTGTGTGTGTGTGTGTGTGTGTGTAATTATCTTTTCGAAATTTTTATTTTAATTTCTAATGCTTGTGTTACTAGCCACTTCGTCTTTCATTTCAATTCATTTGGTCTACCACTAGTTGAGGAAAATTTTCACATGTGCCATCGGTTTCACTTTTTCTCTCAACTGACAACACAAGTCTCTTATGTTTCCTGTTATAAGTACTAAGTAGTAGCCTTTTTTTTTATCTATTCTTTCCATTTCTTTTATAATCTTATATGCTGTTTTCACCTCATCTCTTTTCCTTCTAACAACCAGCCTGAGCACTTTTATTATTAACAACCTCCCATAAGAACGCATATTTTACAGCTATGGGAGTCATTTTTTTTTCTAATTTATCCACATATATTTTTTTTTTAGGTGTGGGCACCAAAAAGCTGCTGTATTAGTGATGTATCGAATATCCGCATCTGATCCGCGTCCGCATCTGCACAATTTCTTACATCCGCATCTGCAACCGCAAAATAAGTAAGACATCCTCATACACATCCGCATCTGTGGATATCTAAGTAATCACATCCGATAAATCTCTCTGCTGTATATTTTTATTCTAACATATGTTGTAAATAGCTCGTCCAACATTGCTTCATCCATATATTTGAAAGCTAGTTTGTTATTGCCAGTATACCTGGAGTATGAAAATTAGACACATATTAATGTACAACATACCTGGAGTATACGTGGAGGGTGTTCCGGGGGTCAACGCCCCCATGGCCCGGTCCATCACCATGACCTGTGTAGTGGATGAGTGGATGAGTGGAACAAACTCCCAAGTACCGTTATAGAGGCCAGAACGTTGTGTAGCTTTAAAAATAGGTTGGATAAATACATGAGTAGATGTGGGTGGGTGTGAGTTAGACCTGATAGCTTGTGCTACCAGGTCGGTTGCCGTGTTCCTCCCTTAAGTCAATGTGACCTGACCTGACTAGGTTAGGTGCATTGGCTTAAGCCGGTAAGAGACTTGGACCTGCCTCGCATGGGCCAGTAGGCCTGCTACAGTGTTCCTTCGTTCTTATGTTCTTATGTTCTTATGTATATGGGTTTCTCACACTCATTTACATGATGTTCAGTTAATAGCTCTCAGATCTTTCAATACTGGCAGAATATGTGTAATCTTTCACCAGTCTGCCAATTTATCTTCTCGTGGTAAAATCCTCAGCGTTTTACAGATTTTTTCTTTTCTGAAAACCCACCGTGATATCTCGGTTGTTTTTGTTATATTCTTGTCAGTATACAGAAGTAATTTTTTTACTTGTTCCTCAGTTACATCATTATTCTTCATTTCAGATATCTTTTTGGGATTTATATTCTTTCCAGTTAAAAATATCTTCTTTTTGTAACGTTGAAATTTTCTATTCAGTAAATTTGTCGTCATTCTTTATTCATTATTGTTTGTCTTGTTCATTTAATTAACTTTTTTAAAAGCATGAATAAAAAATATGATGGTACGTTGCTCTTATCAACTATTTCTTTACAAAGTTTCTTCCTCTCCTCTTATATTTATACATTTTTTTTCTGTCCTGCTTAAATCTATCATAAGTTTCTTAACTGGCCGGTATTTCATTTTTTATTATATTGGTTCCAGGTCTTGTTTTACATAGCTCTCCAAAACCTTCCATTAAATCATTTATCTTGTCTTACATTTCTTCGAAATAAACTTTTGGAATCCATTTTTATCCATGTTACAGAACTCTCTGAACATTTTTATTATATCTCTCCCATGAAACATTCCAGCTCACTTGGTATCAATAAAACACTAATTTTAATTCATATTTTATTTTCTTGTAATCTTGTCGCTTCTGTTTATGTCTTTTATTTCCTAATTCATGTTTAATAAAATTATATTATTTACAATGGAATATGATCACTCTTTCCAAGTGGATTTATACAGTTTTTATTGAGAATTTCTTCCTCGTTTCTAGTAAATACTAAGATTGACGGTGTTGCCATCTCTGACGGATGTTATTACAGTTATATGATTATGATTTAAAAAAATAATTGTAATTGAAGTTTAGTTGGTCGTTTATGCGCAGTTACATCTCATAAGTTGTCCAGTTTATTTATTTAAAGCTACAATTTTCGATTGTCATAACTCTTTTCACTTTCAGTGTCGATTAATTAGAATTCTTTGAGTATATTATGCAATCCCACATTTATCTCTCTCTCTCTCTCTCTCTGTCTCTCTCACTCTCTCTCTCTAAGTTTCTCAATCCTGCTTTAGATTTTTATTATTAAAATTACAACAACTTTCGTGTTTTGAATTTCAGTAGTTTCCGTCAAACACAGCCCCATTTAAAATATATTTATCTAGAATAATTTCAGTTTGGCTTGACTACATTAGTAATGGCCCTTCAGAGTTAGTCTTTTCGGAATTACTCCAGATTTATTAGTATACAAAATATTTACGAAAGTGTTTATCTCAGTAATTCAGTAATTCCCCTTTTCATATTTATAATAGTATGACTTTTCTCTGTCCTGTGATCGTTTTTTGTGAAACCATTTGATAGGTACGACCCAGGTACTATGTGAAAAAAAAAATTCTTCCTCGCTTCTGTACCTAATTAAATACATTGCATTATGAAAATATTTTCGCCTTTTCTTCCCTTGAGAGCTTTAATATGTGTATTCTTACAGCTTTCCACTTTCTATATATGTCTCTGACTTTCTCTAAGCAATTCTTTATGCATCGTCTCTGTAAATGTTATTCACAGCCGCCAGTTCTCACCTTATTTACTTATTTTCTTCTCGTCTATATCCTACTTTATCTTCTTGAATGCAAAAAAATTAGCAAAGCAAATTGTCATCTCATGTGTGTCCCTTTTATTTCTTCTTGATTTTATTTCCGAATAGCAAAAAAAAAAAATGACAACTTTTCCTGACAACAGTCTCCCTCAACAATTTCAGATTGTAATTTCTTTTTATTTCAATATTAATGTTTGTTGTAGTAGTAATCTACTTAGCCGTTACCACCTGCTGTTGTTTTTGTCTTTTCTCTAGTAATTATTTTCTGTTCTATCATTATAGTCATCTCTCCTCACCATCTCTTTCAAAGCTTTCGTTTATATTGTACTCAAGTATGTGTGGTTGCAGGGGTCGAATCACAGCTCGTGTGTGTGTGTTAGTTACCATTTTGTCCTAGGCACATGTCGATTAGACACTCGGCCTGTTGTATATGGGTGCTTGTATGTGTGTGTGTGTGTGTGTGTGTGTGTGTGTGTGTGTGTGTGTGTGTGTGTGTGTGTGTGTGTGTGTGTGTGTGTGTGTGTGCATGTGTGTGTGTTTGAATGTGTAGGAGACGTGTGACATGCATTTAATTCATTTATGTATGCTTGTTCTTGTTCTCCATGCATTGATTGAGTCTGTAACATGTGCCTTGTGTCGTGTGCTTTCTAATTGTTTTCATTTAATCACAGATCGTTCCGTCACAGAAACATGTACACGATGAGACGCGCGCGCGCGTACACACACACACACACACACACACACACACACACACACACACACACACACACACACACACACACACACACACACACACACACACACACACACACACACACACACATAAACACACATCAGACACGCATAACAGGAAAGGCACTGCAATGGATCAGAGAATATCTGTCAGGGAGGCAACAACAGGTCATGGTACGTGACGAGGTGTCAGAGTGGTCGCCTGCGACGAGCGGGGTCCCACAGAGGTCGGTCCTAGGACCGGTGCTGTTTTTGGAATATGTGAATGATGTGACATAAGAGATAAACTTAGAAGTGTCCCTGTTTGCAGATGATGTGAAGTTAATGAGGAGAATTAAATCGGATGAGGATCAGACAGGGCTACAAAGAAACCTGGACAGGCTGCAAACCTAGTCCAGCAACTGGCTCCTCGAATTTAGCCCCTCCAAATGCAAAGTCGTGAAGATCTGGGAAGGGCAAAGAAGACCACAGAGTATAGGCTAGGTGGTCAAAGACTTGGCGTGAGTATAATACCGAGCATATCTCCTGAGGCGCACATAACTGCTGCAGCATATGGACACCTGACAAACCTAAGAATAACGTTCCGATACCTCTGTAAGGAATCGTTCAAGACTCTGTACACCGTGTACGTCAGGCCCATACTAGAATATGCAGCACCAGTTTGGAACCTACACCTGGTCAAGCACGTCAAGAAATTAGAGAAAGTGCAAAGGTTTGCAACGAGACTAGTCCTACAGCTAAGGGGAATGTCCTACGAAGAAAGGTTAAGGGAAATCGGCCTGACGACACTGGAGGACAGGAGGGTTAGGGGAGACATAATAACGACATATAAAATACTGCGAGGAATTGACAAGGTGGACAAAGACAGGATGTTTCAGAGATGGAACACAGAAATAAAGGGTCACAGTTGGAAGCTGAAGACTCAGATGAGCCAAAGGGATGTTAGGAAGTATTTATTCAGTCACAGAGTTGTCAGAAATGGAATGGTCTGGAAAGTGACGTAATGGAGTCAGGAACCATACAGTTTATAGACGAGGTTTGATAAAGCTCATGAAGTAGGGAGAGAGAGGACCTGGTAGCGATCAGAGAAGAGGCGGGACCAGGAGCTATGACCCGACCCCTGCAACCACAAATAGGTGAGTACACACACGCACACAGTCCCGGAGCTTAGAAGAGTTAACAGTGACAAGATACTAAAGGAAATCTTTGTGTTGACGTTAGAGGATAGAACGACTGGGGGTGACATGATGACGATACGTTAAATAATAAAACGACTTGATTTGGTGGACAAAGATTATGCAAGAAGCGGAGACGGGTACACTAAAGCACTGTTAAAAACTAAGAGCACAGATAAGTCACAGAAATACCAGAAAATATTGCTTTAGTCTCAGGATGGTCATGGAGTGAAATAGCCTGGAAAGCCATACATAACTCTAAGAACAAGTATAATAATGCCCTCGAGGCCAGAAGAAAGTAACCATGGTAATGACCATGGCTCAGATTCTACCCTTGCAACTACAAATGCTTTAGTAAAAATAGGTAGGTATATCAGTACATGCAGTGTAGAATATGAACTGAAAAGGCTACAAGAAAGCATGAGTAGATCTAGACTGAGATCAGGAACGGTCGGATAACTGGTTAATAAGAACATAAGAACATAAGAAAGAGGAACACTGCAGCAGACCTGTTGGCCCATATTAGGCAGGTCCTTTAGTATGGTATATATATATATATCCGATCAAAAGCAAATTTATGAGGCTGGCAAACTGGAAAGAGACTCCAAAGAAAGAACATCATTTGTTTACGAGGAGGGTGAGAAGGGAAGGGAATAAACGAAGAGCTCTCAGTAACAAATGTAGGCATAATAATGATTCCAAACCCATTATTCCCTTAAGACAGACACACAGCTGCACCAGCTAAGCTCGAAAACATGAGAGTGGTTTTCAAGATCCTAGTGAACCACTTGTTCAAAACACACTTTACCTCATATGTACGACGTATTTTCAAGTATGCAGCCCTGATGTGGAGCCCACATCGGTGTGGAGCTCACATCGGTGTGGAGCTCACATCGGTGTGGAGCTCACATCGGTGTGGAGCCCACATCTAGATAAGCACAGAATGTAAGTCGAGAAAATACAAATTAGTGCATTTAGTCTGGTGCCTCAAATGAGTTTATAAGCAGTGAATAAATAAATTGAGAATTAGGTCTTTTGTCACTGGAAGAACAAAGAACAAAAGCAGATTTATTAACGACATACAAAATACTCCGGGAATAGCAAGCAGGGGACACTGGGAGGTGATGGGGATCAAGATCCTGATACTCGAGCCTATAACGTTTCACACACTTACACTATTATGTAAATTATTTGGTAATTTTTTTAATTAATAAATACCATAAAACTAAAAAGTACACACAAATTTTAAAATCCTGGAATAACCAAGGTAGACATGGATAGGCTCGTTTCCCTGAATGAAAGTCGAGGAAGAGAAAGCTGGATAATACAACATCCGAGAGAGTAAGAGAGAGAAGTAACCAGAAAGACATGTGGGTTGAAAAATCATTCATGGGCTATTTCTGTGTTGAGATATGGAGGTACAGGTGTCAGAGGTTAGTGGTGACGGCAGATTTTTTGTTCAGTCGAACGCTGATCCAAATATATTTAATTAACTTTGCATATATAATAGAGATCAAAGGTCACTGTGCGCGTGTGTGTGTGTGTGTGTTTGTGTGTGTGTGTGTGTGTGTGTGTGTGTGTGTGTGTGTGTGTGTGTGTGTGTGTGTGTGTGTGTGTGTGTGTGTGTGTGTGTGTGTACTCACCTAGTTGTACTTACCTATTTGTGGTTGCAGGGGTCGAGACATAGCTTCTGGCCCTGCCTCTTCACTGATCGCTACTAGGTCCTCTCTCCCCCTGCTCCATGAGCTTTATCATACCTCGTCTTAAAACTATGTATGGTTCCTGCCTCCAGTACATCACTTACCTGACTATTCCACTTCATGACAACTCTGTGTGTGTGTGTGTGTGTGTGTGTGTGTGTGTGTGTGTGTGTGTGTGTGTGTGTGTGTGTGTGTGTGTGTGTGTGTGTGTGCGTGTGTTTGTGTGTGTGCGTGTGTGTGTGTGTGTGTGACGACATCATACACACGACAGACAGGTATCAGCAGTGTTATTCAGAGTACGAAACAATAAACGTGTGGGATTATTGCATAATTACGGAAAGTATTCAGGAATTTGAGAAAATATGGCGATTTGGTCATTGTGGCTTGGGTGGCATCAGTCGTGTGGGCGAAGCCGTATTATTGATTGCCCTGTTTGTTTACTTCCATTGCTGTATTTTTCAAATAACACTGAGAATTTTTGACATATTTCGATTCGAAAGCATATCACGACTATTAGCTTGCGCAAATTTAATTTATTTACCGATAATAATTCCCTTCGACTTGATTGTAGTTTTTCACATATTTTTGTGGCATAATTATATGTGCTGCAAGATTAATTTTAAATATAAGAAGGCTTAAAAGAAGTGTGTCCTAATTGCCCTAAATGATGATAGGTATACATGTGCCTTGTGACTGAGTAAGCATATTGGACTGACAGTGTACGTGAAGTCAGGGACAGATCATTAAGGGGACTGCTGACCAAGTATACAGGGTAGTGCTGACCCAGTATATAGGAGACTTTTGACCTAGTATATAATAGACCACTGACATGGTGTATGTAGGACTGCTGATAGAGCATACAGAAGCTCTCTCATACCTGACAGTGTACAGGAAACCGCTGAGAGAACCCGCAGTCATTTGCTGCCAGCTCGTATAGCAACTTCTTATAGTGTATCAACAACTGCTGACAGAGCGTACAGGGGACTCCTGAAAGAGAATACATTTAACTGCTGACAGAACATGTAAGGGACCACTGACAAAACATATAGGAGGACTACTGACAACACATATAGGGGAGACCACTGACAAGACATGCAGAGGGACCACTGACAGGACATACAGGGACACCACTACTGACAGGATATGTAGGGGATACCACTAACAGTACATATAAGGAACACCACTGACAGGACATATAGGGGACACCACTGACAGGGCATATAGGGGGAGCACTGACCGGACATATAGGGAGAGCACTGACAGGGCATATAGGGAGAGCACTGACAGGGCATATAGTGGGAGCACTGAGAGGGCATATAGGGGGAGCACTGACATGGCATATAGGGGAAGCACTGACAGGGCATATAGGGAGAGCACTGACAAGGCATATAGGGGGAGCATTGACAGGGCATGTAGGGGGAGCACTGACAAGGCATATAGGCGGAGCACTGACAGGGCATGTAGGGGGAGTACTGACAAGGCATATAGGCGGAGCACTGACAAGGCATATAGGGGGAGCACTGACAGGGCATGTAGGGGAGCGCTGACAGGGCATACAGGGGAAGCGCTGACAGGGCATACAGGGGGAGCACTGACAGATTTGGTCACAGTCCGTCAACGAAAATCTAAAAATGGCAAACCGTAATTTGTGTACTCTGTGGTTCTGTGATTGTTAAGGCTCCTCTCTTTTTCACTTTTCATTCTATATTTCTCTCTGCGTGTTACTGTTCTTGCACAAGTTGTTATATCTGTTCTTACACAAGTTATATTTGTTCTCACACTTGCTTGTGTACCTGTTCCTACAGCTCCGCTTCTAAATGAAAATAATCCGGCATCTGATATATTTTTCACATCACTGCCTTTCTATAATAATAATAATAATAATAATAATAATAATAATAATAATAATAATAATTATTATTATTATTATTATTATTATTATTATTATTATTATTATTATTATAATTATTATTATTGGTATAATTAAGAAGTGCTAAACCTGTAGAGGTCATAGAGCGCTTTGGAAAACGAGGTAATCGGGTTTGATCCGAGGAAGGGGAGGGCAACTCCATTTCCTTAAATAAAGATTCCTTCACTAGCATTATTCCATCTGATTGATGCTTCTCCAGTATCTCGCCTCTTTGTGAAAACTCTTCTCTTCTTACCTCCTGTCTCTTCTCTTCTTATTTCTCGTCTTTTCTCTTCTTGCCTCCTGTCTCTTCACGTCTTACCGCTTGTCTCTTCACTTATCCTCTGTCTCCTCTCTTCTTACCTCCTGTCTCTTCTCACCTCCTGTCTCACCTTCTGTCTCTTCTTACCTCCTGTCTCTTCTCACCTCCTTTCTCACCTTCTGTCTCTTCTTACCTCCTGTCTCTTCTTACCTATTGTCTCTTCTTCTCTTCTTTCTTCTCTTTCCTCTGTCTTTTCTCTTATATCATTTGTCTCTTATTATCTCTGTCTCTTCTTTTCTAATCTCCCGTCTCTTCTCTTCTTGCCTCCTGTCTCTTCTCTTCTTAACTTAAGTATAGTCATAGGTTCTTAAATGAAATCCACAATATGAAGGCTCTTAGTGCCGAAGAAGCGCTTTTGATCCAATGACTGGTGTTACCCCTCTCTTCCTCGGATCAAACTTGATGTGACTCCCTAGCCCCACCTCCCTCCCATTACGCAGGCGCTGTAACTCCTCCTCACGTGCTGTAACACGTCCTGGCTTGCTGTAACGAGTCCTGACGTTGTCTGACATTGTTAATGCCTTCTCACGTGCCGTACAATGTCTTGTCACGTTCTTATGTGCTGTTACCGCACGTCCTTACGTGCGGTAACATGTCCTTACGTGCTGTAGCATGTCCTTATGTGCTGTGAGACGTCCTTATGTCCTTACGTCCTGGCTTGTAACAAGTCCTCATCTTCTCTGCCTTAAAACGTCCTGTCGCGTCCTTTCGTGCTGTAACACGTCTGCACGTGCTATAATACATCTCCACATACTATAACACGTCTGCACGTGCTGTAACACGTCATCACTTGTTTTAACACGTCATCACATGCTCTTTTAATCTGTGAATCAGTCTCTGGTGAGGTTCAGCAACAAATAGTTCTTTACAGTACAGTTACACGTCTTCCAGTCATTCTAATAATGCACTCACTCATGTCTGTTTTTTTTTTTAATTCAGCTGCGTCAAATTTCTGTTGTTTACTTCCACCAGCTGATTAGTGATACTTTAACATAACTATCTCAAAGCACTTTGTGACGTCATGTTACATTAGTTGTTTACAATACCGACAAGTTGATGTATAAGACACGTGTGTAACACCTGGATTGCTTTATTAGTGAAGCGATTCGCCTGTTTTGATGGCATGATGATGGAGACATGTATACTGGAGATATATACATGAGGAATGTATTGCAGTCTTGTATACTGGAGACATATACATGAGACATGTATTGCAGACTTGTATACTGGAGACATAAGTCAGCCATGTATTGCAGACTTGTATACTGGAGACATACAGTGAGACGTATATTGCAGACATGTATACTGGAAACATATATTTAATATACATGTGACGTCACCCCTCTTTCTTGCTTTGTATTACCGTTGTGCGAAACTTAATGGATGGCATGACCACGTCCAGTTTCCAAAATTTTAAAATAAAAATGTTGCTACATGATCTTTGATGCCCAGTGATCTGATACACAGTGACCTGATACCTGTACTCACCTAGCTGTGGTTGCAGGGGTCGATTCATAGCTCCTGGCCCCTGTGTGTGTGTGTGCGCGCGCACGTGTTTGACGGTACAGTCAACAGTAGTCGCAGAGTGACCACCACTAAGGCAATACCATCGTAGGTAATGGATTTTGTTATCGTTACTGCAGGTGTTGTTGTTGTGAGCGACCTGCGTTACATAGTCTGTTCGGCCGCTATTTAATCCTCTTCATGTTCCTGTCATAGTTGTTATTACTGTTTTTTTTCCTGTTATATGCCTTTTTCTGTTTTTATTTGAGCAATTTTTGGTTGACGGAAGAGGAGAGACACTTTTTTTTTATTTTTTCTGTTTTTGTTTTTCCTTTTGTTTTCACGTTACTATTATTTTATTTCCTGGTTTTCAAATAACAATTTGAAACTATCCAGGTTATGTAAACTCCCAAATCGAGAACTTAAACTGTATAGACAATAATAAAAATACAAAATATCGACATAATTGATTTTAAAACCTATTAATTTTAATGTTGATGACCTTTTTCTTCTTCCTCAGTTAAAAAAAAAACTTCCCAAATTAAAAAAGTACGACCAACCTTTCCTAAATTTTTCGGTAATATACATTATGCATTAGGATTTGAATAACAAATGTTCATTGACGCAAAATTTAACAAGAAAGTGAAGAGTACTCTCGTGTCTGTGTTGAAAAGCCCTTAAGTTGAATATTTGGCGACAGAATGAAATGAATGAAGTGTCATTTATGGGAAGTGTACGAGGGGTCTCCAGGGAAGAGTGTACGAGGGGTCTCCAGGGAAGAATGTACGAGGGGTCTCCAGGTAAGAATGTACGAGGGCTCCTCAGGGAAGAGTGTACGAGGGGTCTCCAGGGAAGAATGTACGAGGGCTCTCCAGGGAAGAGTGTACGAGGGGTCTCCAGGGAAGAATGTACGAGGGCTCTCCAGGGAAGAGTGTACGAGGGGTCTCCAGGGAAGAGTGTACGAGGGGTCTCCAGGGAAGAATGTACGAGGGGTCTCCAGGGAAGAATGTACGAGGGGTCTCCAGGGAAGAATGTACGAGGGGTCTCCAGGGAAGAGTGTACGAGGGGTCTCCAGGGAAGAGTCTTACAGACGTATAAGAAAAGCAGCGTAGAACAAAATCTTAACCATAATTTTTAAAGGGGTTGATCAGTATGCCAGTGGAAGGTTTCGGTCAGATGACATGAAGCTCCACCTGCGGGTCATCATATGACTAAGACCCGCGTCAGGAAAGACTTGTCCTTTTCCTGACGAACCTAACCTAATTTAACACTGCCCTGTTAAGCTCACTAGTAATTGGGTTCGGTAAGATTCGTCAGGAAACAAGACAAGTATTTCCCGACGTGGGTTTTAGTCATATGATGACCCGCAGCTGAAGCCTTTAAGAACATAAGAACATAAGAAAGGAGGAACACTGCAGGAGGCCTGCTGGCCCATACTAGGCAGGTCCTTTACAATTCATCCCACTAACAAAACATTTGCCCATCCCAATTTTCAATGCCACCCATGAAATAAGCTCTGATGTGAAAGTCCCACTCAAATCCAACCCCTCCCACTCATGTACTTATCCAACCTAGATTTGAAACTACCCAAAGTCCCAGCCTCAATAACCCAACTAGGTAGACTGTTCCACTCATCAACTACCCTATTTCCAAACCAATACTTTCCTATGTCCTTTCTAAATCTAAACTTATCTAATTTAAATCCATTACTGCGCGTTCTCTCTTGGAGAGACATCCTTAAGACCTTATTAATATCCCCTTTATTAATACCTATCTTCCACTTATACACTTCGATCAGGTCTCCCCTCATTCTTCGTCTAACAAGTGAATGTAACTTAAGAGTCTTCAATCTTTCTTCATAAGGAAGATTTCTGATGCTATGTATTAATTTAGTCATCCTACGCTGAATGTTTTCTAACGAATTTATGTCCATTTTGTAATACGGAGACCAGAACTGAGCTGCATAATCTAGGTGAGGCCTTACTAATGATGTATAAAGCTGCAGTATGACCTCTGGACTTCTGTTGCTTACACTTCTTGATATAAATCCCAGTAATCTATTTGCCTTATTACGTACACTTAGGCATTGCTGTCTTGGTTTAAGGTTGCTGCTCACCATAACCCCCAAGTCCTTTTCGCAATCTGTATGGCTAAGTTCTACATCATTTAATTTATAAGTACTAGGGTTATGGGCACTCCCAAGCTTCAGAACCTTGCATTTATCTACATTAAACTGCATCTGCCACTTTTCTGACCAAGAATAGAGTTTGTTTAAATCCTCCTGAAGTTCCCTAACATCTACGTTTGAATCAATTATCCTACCTATCTTTGTGTCATCGGCGAATTTGCTCATATCACTAGTAATTCCCTCATCAAGATCATTGATATATATTATAAACAACAACGGGCCCAAGACTGATCCCTGTGGAACGCCACTTGTTACAGATCCCCACTCGGATTTAACCCCATTTATGGACACTCTCTGCTTCCTGTCAGTGAGCCATGACTCGATCCACGAGAGCACTTTTCCCCCAATGCCATGAGCTGCCACTTTCTTTAACAGTCTATGGTGCGGAACTCTATCAAAAGCCTTACTAAAATCTAAGTAAATAATATCAAACTCTTTATTGTGGTCAACAGCCTCAAAAGCTTTACTGAAGAAAGTTAATAAATTAGTTAGACAAGACCGGCCTCTTGTGAATCCATGCTGAGTATCATTAATCAAGCTATGCTTATCGAGATGGCTTCTTATAATCTCAGCTATAATTGACTCTAGTAATTTGCCTACAATTGAGGTCAGGCTTATTGGGCGGTAATTTGACGGTAACGACTTGTCCCCTGTTTTAAAAATAGGAGTTACATTAGCCATCTTCCACATATCAGACACTACACCTGTTTGAAGAGATAAATTAAAAATATTAGTTAATGGTTCACAGAGTTCCATTTTGCATTCCTTAAGAACCCTTGAAAAAACCTCATCAGGACCCGGCGACTTATTTTGCTTCAGTCTGTCTATCTGCCTCACAACCATCTCACTAGTGACTGTGATGTTACATAATTTATCTTCTTCTAGCCCACTGTAAAAATTAATTACTGGAATATTGTTAGTGTCTTCCTGTGTAAACACTGAGAGAAAATAATTATTTAAAATCAAGCACATTTCATTCTCATTATCAGTAAGGTGCCCATAGTTATTTTTAAGGGGACCTATCTTATCTCTAACTTTCGTTCTATAGACCTGGAAAAAACTTTTTGGGTTAGTTTTAGAATCCCTAGCAACTTTAATTTCATAGTCCCTTTTAGCTTTTCTTATCCCCTTTTTAATGTCCCTCTTAATGTCAATATACTGATTCATAAGATGACCCTCACCTCTTTTGATACGCCTATAAATTCCTTTCTTATGCCCTAGTAGATATTTGAGCCTATTATTCATCCATTTTGGGTCATTTCTATTTGATCTAATTTCTTTATATGGGATAAACGCTCTTTGAGCAGCATGTATAGTGTTCAGAAAACTGTCATATTGATAGCTCTCTTCGTTACCCAAGTCAACAGATGATAAGTGTTCTCTAAGCCCATCGTAATCTGCTAAGCGAAAATCTGGGACTGTTACTGAGTTATCGCTACTATCGTACTTCCATTCAATGCTAAATGTAACTGATTTGTGGTCGCTAGCACCCAGTTCCTCTGAAATTTCTAAATTATTAACAAGGGATTCATTGTTTGGCATAACTAAGTCAAGCAGGTTATTTCCCCTTGTAGGTTCTGTCACAAACTGCTTCAAAAAACAATCCTGAAATACTTCTAAGAAGTCGTATGATTCTAAATTCCCAGTCAAGAAATTCCAATCAACATGACTAAAGTTAAAGTCTCCTAGAATTACTACATTATCGTGCCTTGTGGCCTTAACAATTTCCTCCCATAGTAGTTTCCCTTGGTCCCTATCTAAGTTTGGGGGACGGTATATCACTCCTAAAATCAGTTTTTCATGCCCCTCTGAAAATTCTATCCAAACAGACTCTGTATGTGTTACTTCAGACTTAATACCCGTTTTTATGCAACAGTTCAAGCGATCTCGGACATACAATGCCACCCCACCCCCCCTCCCAATACTTCTATCTTCTTGGAACAATTTAAAACCCTGAATATGACATTCCGCAGGCATGTCCCGACTTTTTGAATTAAACCACGTCTCAGTTAAGGCAAATACATCAATGTTACCTAAACTAGCAACTAATCTCAACTCGTCCATCTTATTCCTAGCACTACGGCAATTAGCATAATAAACATTGAAAGACTCTCCTTTCTCTTTACCCTTCCTGCTCATTTCTATTTTTCTACTAAACCTATTACTGTCCTTATCACCCAAGGTCCCTAGCTTTTCAATATCTATCTCGTTCTTATTATTACTAGTTCCCCTAGAACTCGTAATATTACTACACTGGGACTTCACTGTTTTCCTGCCAAAACCCATACCACTAACTATTCCTAGTTTAAAGTCCTAACTGCTCCCTCCACTGCAGTTGCCAGTGCTCCCACCCCACACCTAGATAAGTGAACCCCATCCCTAGCATACATGTCATTTCTGCCATAGAAGAGGTCCCAGTTGTCAATGAATGTTACCGCATTTTCCTTACAGTATTTGTCCAGCCAGCAATTGACACCAATTGCCCTGGACAACCATTCATTTCCAACTCCCCTCCTTGGCAAAATACCACATATGACAGGGTTCCCACCCTTCCTCCTAATTATTTCTATTGCTGACCTATACCTGCTAATCAGGTCCTCACTCCTACGTCTGCCAACATCGTTGCCTCCAGCACTGAGACAGATAATAGGATTGCTCCCATTACCTCTCATGATGTCATCCAGACGGCTAACAATATCCTCCATCCCAGCCCCAGGAAAGCAAACTCTCTGTCTCCTACTCCTGTCCTTCAAGCAGAACGCCCTATCCATATACCTAACTTGGCTATCCCCAACAACAACAATATTCTTACCTTCCTTAATGTCTTTCGTCGTGTCGTTCCCAGTAGTCGACTCACATTCGTCGGGTAGCACTGAGAATGTATTGGATGTTTCCACAACAGTTTCCACGGCAGTCTCTTTCTTCTTCATCGTTTCTACCTTTCCATTCGTCTTCTTGATCGTCAACTTCTTTCCCTGCTGTCCAGCCACTGACCAGTTTCCCTTCTTGACTTGAGGACTCAAAACAGGAGGACTACTACGAATCTTCTTGTTTTCCTCGGTCAGTCGCCGAATTACCAAATTCGCCAACCTCAATTCTTCCTTAAGCTGTAGGTAAAGTTGCTCGATGGAGGGCATCTTGCTTCAATTCTAGAGAGCGCGCAAACAGGTCTTCACAGAGCCAAGTACACGTCAACACTGCGCAAAAGTCATCTGACCGAGACCTTCCACTGGCATACCTCTCCACTCCTTTAAAAATGGGAATTACAATACCACTAGTGGTATTGAACACTGTAAATAAGATCTCATTTTATTCTTGGTAAAGAAATAATTAAAGAATGAATATTGTCAATAATGTTATTACAATGGAGTACTTTCTGCCTTGGCAGTCCAGTTTGGCTCTAGTCTTCAGTGCTGACAGTCTGGTTATCTAAGTTGTGACTGATGCGCCCACGACCACGTAGCCATCACAGCCTGGTAGTATATGTTATTTAGGTAAAGTTAGCTTTAATACACGAATAACCCGCACATACCTGGAAAGAGTTTTGGGAGTCAACGCCCCCGCGGCCCGGTCTGTAACCAGGTCTGTGACCAGGCTCTGTGACTAGGCTCTGTGACTGGTCTGTAGCCAGGTCTGTGACCAGGCTCTGTGACTGGTCTGTAGACCAGGTCTGTGACCAGGTCTGTGACAAGGCTCTGTGACTGGCCTCTGACCAGGCACTACGGCCAGGCTCTGTGACCAGGCTCTGTGACTGGTGTATGACCAGGTATGTGACCAGGCTCTGTGACTGGTTTGTGACCAGGTCTGTGACCAGGTCTGTGACAAGGCTCTGTGACTGGCCTCTGACCAGGCACTACGGCCAGGCTCTGTGACTGGTCTGTGACCATCCTCTGTGATCTGTGACCAGGCTCTGTGACTAGTCTGTGACCAGAGAAAAAGAAACTTAGGATGACTCTTCAGTCCTTGGACTATTAAATAGTCACACATACTATATAAAAAGTCACTTATAGTGTGTAACCAGTCACACATGTAATGTGTGACTGATCAATGGTCCAAGTCAGACCGAAACGTCGTCGAAAGCTTCTCTTTCTCCTATGTGTGGGTTACTTGTGCATTGTTTCAGTCAAGGTATTGTACCTTTGTATTCTTTAGGTTAGGTTAGGTTAGGTTAGGTTAGGTTAGGTTAAGTTAGGTTAGGTTAGGTTAGGTTAGGTTAGGTTAGGTTAGGTTAGGTTAGGTTAGGTTAAGTTAAGTTAAGTTAAGTTAGGTTAGGTTAGGTTAGGTTAGGTTAGGTTAGGTTAGGTTAAGTTAGGTTAGGTTAGGTTAGGTTAGGTTAGGTTAGGTTAGGTTAGGTTAAGTTAGGTTAGGTTAGGTTAGGTTAGGTTAGGTTAGGTTAGGTTAGGTTAGGTTAGGTTAGGCTACGTAGTATTTTTTAATAAAAATAAAACAATTATTACATGCCACAACGTAAATAAATTAAACACTACAGAGGTGATACAAACTTTTTACTGACGGCAAGAAATCGGAGACCCACTGAGGAACCGCTACGATACACAGTCAGAAAACTGTTTAACGTTTGTATAACAGTCACCCATCCCACTGTCTTAACCACTGTTAAAATTTACTTTCATTAGGGGAATGTATTGGAAGAAACAATTATTAACATCAAAAATAAGTAATTAAACTAATTAAAACTACCACATTTTTATTAAATATAAAAGAACGTAGCTTACGTTCACACAGTAGAATTATCTCTACGTCAAAATGAAATCTGTAATTAACAGTCCCCTCAAGGGAGGTTCCTTGATGCTGGTGAGGGGCTCTTGATCTTGGGAATTGGATCTGTGCTCTGGTTCCCTGAATTGAGCCTGAATACCTTCCACCCTCTCCATGCGCTGTATAATCCTACGGGTTTAGCTCTCCTCCATGATAATAATAATAATAATAATAATAATAATAATAATAATAATAATAATAATAATAATAATAATAATAATAATAATAATGTAATTAACAGTTCTGAAAGGTTAACTGGAGAGCGTGAGTGTGACACATGACACAACATGACTGACTCTAGGTGGGTACAAGTCACTCCCTCTGTACATCACTTCACCGAACACACACACAACTGTGCGCGTTAATATTTATACATATACTTTAATTACAAAATTAAATAAATATTAAATAAATATGGAGGAAGGAACTAGTCAAAGAGAGATTATTATTATTATTATAATCAAAGAGAGAGAACTACGAAATAGTTCATCTCAGCAGAAGCGAAGGTCAGCTTGGAAGAACCACTGTTAAAATTGAACGAAGGTTTTAATGAAAGCGAATGATTAAGCTCGTATAATTTATAAGTAATGTATAATGCAATAGTTTCTCACACATGTCTAACTAAAGAAATCATCTTTTGGTTTTAACAATGCATGTACCTGTGTTATCTTTGAAGAAATTGTCTCCTTTAAGTTTGAGGAGAATATTCTGAGAAAATATTATCTTTAACATTCCACGGATGTTGTTTGCATTGTTCTCTAAATTATGTTTAATAAGATTCAAACAGATTCTGTGCTACTGATTAATTGTTGAACGTGGTATGTAGCCACTGAATAACCATTTAATTTCATGTGTGAAAAGTGAGCGTTGGACTCCTGTCCAGGTCCCACTGAATATCTGTGTTCCTTCACTTTCATTTCCAATGTTTTTCTTGGTTGGCCGACATGGATGTCCAGATACTGGAAGCAGGGCATTCAAAACACACGTACGTAAAAGATTCTCGTTGTACAGCAAGACAACATTGTTCTGATGTGTATTTTACCTCTGGATGTGTATTGTGAAGCACCATTCCTCGTACTCACTCTGGAAACTCGTCATTAAGCAATTTACCCAGCCACCCTTTCCTTAACGGACGGTGAAGATAGGTTGAGTTATCAAGAAATGGCTAACTATCCAGTTTTACTGTGATTACCATTGTGAACTTGGCAGTCACACTGTTTTGTGGCAAATCTCTGGGTTTACCCGGTTGTTAAATTTTTGAAATTAGCACAAAATATTACATTTTAGGTATCCCTGAATGAAGAATCGGGTGACCAAAACAATGTAAAAATTTGGGATCTAATGAAGGTGAGGTTGGGGTCGTCCCAGTAACGGTTGAATGGAGGTTATGAAGGAAGTTTTAAGGTTTGGATCAGTGTAGTGAGACCATGTTTGACTGAGGTAAAAACAAGCGATTTTAAGGATAATACATGCTACTGGAGTGTGAGAAACGTAACATTTATGAAGGTATTCAGTGAAAGTACGTAGTTAGCTAGACGTAGTACAGAGTACAGGGCCTTTACTCTGAAGGAGGGGCGGGCTGTTGCAGTTCGAAGGGGCATTTAAACTTTGATGTTTACACATCAGGCAAGACAGCTATTAAATGAATTATGGTAATTGTTTCTGTTTTGTGATCACCCTAACTTGGAGCAGATTACAAATGTCCTAGAAAACAATCAGGTGCCACGTCGTATACAAGGAAACGTTTGTTAATTTGTTCATAAAGGTCTGTCAACAGTGATTATTATTATTATTATTATTATTATTATTATCAAAACTAAACGCTAAGCCCAAGGTCGTATAGAGTAAAATTTTATGCTGTATTGAAATGTGAACGTTCAAACTCTCACTTTTAAGCAATGTAAGCAATGTTGATGCATCCAGAAGTAATAAACACTGGTCAGTGAGAAAGAAAACTATACATAAAGACAAGGAAAATGGGCTAGTATATTTTGACCTACATCTGGGGAGTCCTCTTCGACAGATACAAAAAAAAAAAGAGGAAAAGCGTAAAAATTAATATTATTTTAAGTTCCCTGCAGACTCTGAGATGATAATCTAATTGGTGAGTGAAGCATCACATTGTTGGGGCGGAACTTCTTGGGCCTTCAAGGTGCTCTGATGATTTCTCAAGGATGAAATCTTGGTGTTTTGCTACATTATTAAACAATCTTAACGTGATTACACCTTCTGTCAAGTTTAATGACCGGGAAAAACATAACACTCTATTCTCGATGTGATAATCATCAACAATGAACAACTCTTGAAATTCACCGTCTACTCTAAATCTGCATATATAACCAGTTGCAAATATTTCTTCATTTACTACAGTTATAAATAAGGAAAAGCACAGATTTGTAAGCACTTTGAGAATATGCAGCCCCAGCCTCCTGGACCAACACAAAAATAATTAAAACACAACTCTCTTAACTTGGCAATAACCTGACTATCGACATTGCTTCACCCAATCAGAGCCAAGCAAAGCCACCAAAAACTACCTTCAAATCGATACTTAAACTAAATCAAAATATAGCATGAAAACTAATGATACCATTCCATCAAGCGACTGAAAATAATACATTGTCTTATCCAAATAAATTGAACAATTATTTGTTCAAAAAAAAACACAAAAACAGCTTAAAATAAGTGTACCAAATCTCTTGCAATAAATTAGATTAAGTGTACTTAGTAGAAACTTTTTGGGATCTTAGGACTCTTAATAATAAGATACAATCGCTAAATTAATCAATCAGAATTCTGCACTATTCCAAAATATCAAATTTTCTAAACTCACGTCAACCGGGAAGACGCTTATTTCATCTATAAAACTTAATATTCAAACAATTGAGAATCTAATAAAGTATTAATTGAAGCTCAACCGAATTTTCAAGTTTCCAAAGAAAAATTTAAACCAAATGCAATTAGCAAATATGTATTATATTGTTGTTATTAACACATCGGCCGTTTCCCACCAAGGAATGGTGTCCTGAAAAAGAAAATCTTTCACCATCATTCACTCCATCACTGTCTTGAAAAATGTAGATACAAGTGCAACATCTGGGTATCTTTATTGTAGACGTTTCGCCAACCAATACAAATTCTAGGACAAAATTGGAAACAGTGGAATTATATACAAAAGATGAGGTAATCAGTCCCTCAGGCTTGGAGTTGGTGTGAAGAGCACCGTAGTCGTGAAGATTCTGGAGCACAGGCAAGGAGGCTGGTGCTTACATACCGGCGACGGGTAGCAGACGAGGGTATAGTCACTGGTAGGCTGGATTTCCCAGTGGAAGTCGGTCATACCCGAGGCACGGGTTAGTGCTGGTAGTAGTAGTAGTAGTAGTAGTAACCGTGAAGAAGGTTATGGAGATGTTCTCTGAACCAAGAATCCATGATGCTGTAGTGTCTGACAAGTTGTACTTCCTCCTAATTCTTTTCTATCTGAGGTGAACGTCAGATGGAGGTCAAAATATAAAAACAATATTTCCTTGTTTTTGCCTCCATCAGGATTCTCTCTCTCCGTCATAACAATGCAGTAGCAGCGAAAACTTGACCTTAATGAAGCTCATGTCCCCACAAAGTCGCTCTGCCAAGTCTGTAGGATGACCAGGGGCATTGTCTAACACCAGGAGGCACTTAAGGTCTAATTTATTTTCAATTAGGTAATTTTTCACAGTGGGGGTAAATGCTTGGTGAGACAGAAATGCAAAATAAGAATGTCATACAAGATGTATATTGTTGTTGTAATAGTTTTTTGGAATTATTTACATTTTAAATGTTTCAGTAATATAACCACAGTGAAAAGTAATAAATGCTTCAAGGTTTTTCATGATTATACTTAAAAGATACAACTAGGTGAGTAAAATTAGATCTCTTAGCAGAGAGAGGATCGAGTCTTCTATACTCCAGCAAACAGAGGACTGAGTCTTTGCTATTTCACCAGACAGAGGATCGAGTCCTCTATATTCCTTGCACTGATGTCCTAAATGGATTGAATATTTAAAGGAAAAGGTAAACATTAACAGTTTGACTAAAAACATGGCAATTAGCAAGGCAAGCGTTTATTTTATGATGTTTCTATTAACTGTGAGCTTTAATAAGTCTTTTACAGAGGAACGCACGACCCTCAAGTATGAGCTTTATTTAGTGCTACTGTGGAGCAAACCACATACCGGTATACCATGGTATAGTAAGAAGAGGCGTTGCACGGTGTGGTTATGACCGATCTGATGGCCAGCATGAACTACTTGGGTTACTCAGATCACTTAGTCCTTGGTGAACCAGCCACAGAACGCCCAAAAGGCTACCTCATCCTCAGACAGGCCGACTTCTTGACAGTTCCCTTAAACAACTATAAATCAGGTGTCAGACTTCCAATTTGATTATTTCCGTTTAGTGTCCGTTTATGCCTCGTTTCTATGCATCTCAAACTTGTCTTGTTTACTTACGAGATTAGTGCTCTCCGCTACGAGACGTGCGAATGTGTAACATGTGGCGTTATAGATTCTGCATGAGTTGAAAGCCTCGTGTGATATTTCTTCCGAGTAATATTTGCGCTATCTTACGGAGGGCAAGGTGTTGATACCGGCTATGATGTCAGAGTGTCTGTGTGTAGTGGGTCATGTTAGGTGAGCGGCACCTGCTCCACTTGTCTTAAGTACGTCGGTGACAATGTTGGTGATGAGAGTTGTCGGTAATTTGAAGCATCCATTGGTCTCCAGGCACTGTCAAGAATTTGTTTAAGCATTACAGAATAGTGTTTGAGGTTTTAAGTGTGGATAAAGTTTCGGCAATGTTATGGCATTCTTAAAGAACGTCAGCACTGAGTATAGTTTTAACGTTTCCTCAGTTATACAACAATAAGCATTCTCCATTTCGCATTTTTGTCCTAAAGCAAATACTATTTTGTGGCGTTTTTTACTTATTGTCTTGTGATATTTTCAATCAATGGTTTTACTGGCTTACTCAACCCGATATCTTTAAAAATAGACCAAAATATCTGTTCCTGGAAGATATATTATATGAATCATTAGATCAGTTTATGTAAGTATTGAAGGTCGAAGTGTATAGAGACAGCTACCGCATCTTAAAAATGAAATTCCCATGTTGTCTGCCCCCATATGAAAAAATGGAGAAAGTTCCCATAAAAATTTCGATTTTTTTTTTTTAGTTTTTATAATTTTAGTTTTTTATATTTCATGTTTTAGTAGATATTCAGCATTTTGAGGAATCTAGTAAAAACTAATTTCTCTTCTTAAGCTTCTATGTGCAGTAATGTCAGTTCTCTTCTGGTATTTATTTACTGGAAGACCTCAAACTGAATTTTTTTTAATTCTTCGTCAGTTGGTTAGAGGACACTATTTGCGGAGAAAATTGTTTAAAAAAAAAACGTTTCGCCCTCACAGGGCTTTATCAAGTCAGTACAAGGAATATGAGACATGACATTCTGTACGATAAGACGATGAGTGGAAGAAGTGGAAGTAGACTTGGTAATGGGTGAGGTAGTGGTGACGTAGGCAGGTTCCTGGGTAACTACCGACCCCTTCACAGGATTTTGGAGAAATTTCAGGATGGGTTTGGTAAGAGGTTCTGAGATGTTACATGCCTTTAAGTGTGATACATTTGACTTAATTACTATTCCAATCAATAACAAAAGTATAATGCTTATTTGTGCCTTTCCCCATTTTTTTTAGCAAAAACTAAAATCATTTCTATGTAATCGAGGAAATATTTTTTTTATGAATTTAGCACTTCTGGAGAGCTATGATTTTTTTTTCTATCAAACTGAATTAATATATCCACCAAACGGCCATATTAAGTTCAGCTACTTTTGTATGGTCATAATCAGTGATATAAGTCTGAGACCATAATCAGTGATATAAATCTGAGACCGAAACTTCCTTGAGAATTGTATAGTTCCTGTATAACTGTTTGTAGCTGCTGTACATTACATTTGCTTATCCAAAAAGAAAAGTCGAATTCGCTGAGAATAAATAATCAACGAATGGACGAAAGTCCATGACACCTCCAGAGATTCTTTAAAAATTCCCCCCCCCCAAAAAAAAACATATTTTCCATGTTTTAAGGTCCTCCGAAGGCACTTCCAACATAGCCTAAATTCTCTCACAAATTTATGAAAAATTCCCATGAAATAACAACACTGTAAGGTGTTATTAACCGGAAGTCGTCACCGTAATATTAACAAGTGATGAAACAGAAGTATACAGCTCCTGGGCACTCCCTGTAGGTGCTCGAGTATTGCTTCCTGTCTAGGCAATCAACAAATGTCTATAAAGCGAAGCACATGAATAGGTCAAATTAAAAAAAATAATTATGCCAGGTATAGGATGTTCCAAAACGGGTCTGAAAACCCAGGGAAAAAATCTGATGTCATAGATCAGTCGGATACAAATACCATATAACTTTTAGTGGCCTGCAGACGCTAGTCGTCTAAATAGTCAGATTAATCACTTCTTACACTCGTGGACAGCTGATGTTCTGGGTTACAATTCTGTCAGGTTGCGGTAATTCTTTGTGTATAATTTCGCTTGTTTCTGTGGGGTAAAATGAAATCATATATACATATATATATATATATATATATATATATATATATATATATATATATATATATATATATATATATATATATATATATATATATATATATATATATATATATCGTGCCGAATATGTAAAACTGGTTAATTAGCAAGAATTTTTTTATTAACACACTGGCCGATTCCCACCAAGGCAGGGTGGCCCGAAAAAGAAAAACTTTCACCATCATTCACTCCATCACTGTCTTGCCAGAAGGGTGCTTTACACTACAGTTTTTAAACTGCAACATTAACACCCCTCCTTCAGAGTGCAGGCACTGTACTTCCCATCTCCAGGACTCAAGGCCGGCCTGCCGGTTTCCCTGAATCCCTTCATAAATGTTACTTTGCTCACACTCCTACACCACGTC
>NC_091327.1:28603394-28675894 GCF_038502225.1 Cherax quadricarinatus
ATTTTCTAAGGTAATTTACATGTAAGAACTCCCTCAGTGACATACACATGTTTCGTTTAATGTAGGTATAGGATTGTAAATTGTTTGACAAGGGATCTTTATTTATCCCTAAAATAATGTTTGTACGTCAGTGATGTAAAAGCGGTTAGTAATGTATTATTGTTGCTGTTGATGATTGTAAGAGTTAATACTGTTCGTTCCTTGTGAGTTCTGCTCCCAGAAGTTTGGTGACTAAACAGTTGCTTAGATACTGCACAACCTGCCCTTGGAACGGGAAAAAGGAACACTCAGTACACATAAGAAAAACGCGAAGGTTTAGGTCAAAGCCAGATAGGTAAAGAACGATTGTGACTGAAGACTACTGAACTCTTCCTTGAACTAGATTAGGGTTTGATAATATACAAAAAAATAAATAAAACCTGGAACATTTAGAGTAGTGTGAGCTTCACTTTATGATTCCGCATAGGGCACCATGCAGCGTGGATCGTCCACCATAATAAGAAGAAATGTGCCGTCAGCCAGGAATGCCCAGGCAATGTCAACGAGACGGTCATCAGTTGTCATTAGAATCTCGATGGAGTCCAGCTAAATATTTCTGAGGGCTGGTGCCGAGTTAGTGACAGGCTCACCTTATCATTGGAGACATTTAACTTTATACAGCAGATTGCCCAGACCCGGCTAGGAATGAGTTATATTTGTAGCCAGATTCACGATTTTATGTCTTCGGATGTAAATACAAGAAGGGTGCCGTTGTAGAAAAAACAAGCCAATAAGAGAGTTTAGCTGTATATTTCGATCTTAACTGGGGGTCGAAATATGAAGACACTCTCCTTTATATGTTTAGATCACAATAATTTGTTTTCTATCAACATTGCCAAATAACCATAGATTCTGAGAGCCCTCAGCTCGTGAGAGACGTGTGCATCTGTAAGCAGACTAAAGATTCTAAAGCACATAGTTTTCAGCTCTAGCGTCTCGGTGATGTGATCCAGAGATGTAATGTCTGTCGTATCTCACTTCAATCAGTTCTAAGGAGCTAAATGAAGTATTTGAAATGGGATTTTTGACAAACTTGTAGCCCTTAAAGCTTCAAATAAACTAACAGAGGAATGACAGATTAGTACAATGTTCAAACGACTTTATTGAGAAAGGGAATTCTACGTTACTCAATTCCCCCTCTCCCTCTACCTCTCCCTCTCTCTCTCTCTCTCTCTCTCTCTCTCTCTCTCTCTCTCTCTCTCTCTCTCTCTCTCTCTCTCTCTCTCTCTCTCTCTCTCGTTTACATGCTAAACAAACCGGAGGGATGCGAGACACACCGGGTTTATTAATATACACATTATATTTTATTCTCATGAATAATTGTGTGAGAGCGAGGTCGGGAGATTAGAGACGCTGTCGTGATGCCTGGATGTATCGTGCGCCTTCACAGTGCCAGCAGCAGCTTGGTAGCAGTCTTAGGTTACCTGCAACTCTCTAGATCACCAACTGACCTACAAACACCTCTCATCCACTATGGTAAGAATGAAGAATAAAAGGCACAATACAGAGACTGGAACAATACACAAATAACCCGTATATAAGAGAAAGAAACTTATGACCATTAACTGGTTAATGTTTCAGATCGGGCCGTCATAAGTTACACTATCCTATGTGCGGGTTATTTATGCACTGTGGTAAGGTAAATTTTGCATTAAGAAGGCAAATGACTGCCAACAACTTGAAGGAAATAGACGCGATTGCAGTTACTTATGTCACTTTTAATGAAAACGTTTTGGTTCTTGGATATTGATCACTTCCGTAAAGATGTCCTAAAGGAATGCATCCGTATCCATTTCCGTACAGATTTTGCCCCTAGCGGTGAATTTATTGGTCACTACTACTCACCCCTTGATGGAACCTACCACAACAGAGGAAGTAAGTGCATTAAAGACCAAACAGTGGACACACCATGGGCGACACTAACTCTTCCTTTGGCTATTTTAATATTCAGGTATTGCTGCCTTAACAATTACATTACCCTTATCCACATATATTTCCACACTTATAATTGCAATATTATCATCAGGTAGCACTACTTTCACAAATTAACAATATTTAATTGCAGGAAATCATGCATAATTTTGTCCAATGTTAATAACTTTAATTACAATGTACTTAAAAATGTTCATTAATTTCAATCTAAGATGCAGTGCTGGTGTGTGTGTGTGTACTCACCTAGTTGTACTCACCTAGTTGAGGTTGCGGGGGTCGAGTCCGAGCTCCTGGCCCCGCCTCTTCACTGATCGCTACTAGGTCACTCTCCCTGAGCCGTGAGCTTTATCATACCTCTGCTTAAAGCTATGTATGGATCCTGCCTCCACTACATCGCTTCCCAAACTATTCCACTTACTGACTACTCTGTGGCTGAAGAAATACTTCCTAACATCCCTGTGATTCATCTGTGTCTTCAGCTTCCAACTGTGTCCCCTTGTTACTGTGTCCAATCTCTGGAACATCCTGTCTTTGTCCACCTTGTCAATTCCTCTCAGTATTTTGTATGTCGTTATCATGTCCCCCCTATCTCTCCTGTCCTCCAGTGTCGTCAGGTTGATTTCCCTTAACCTCTCCTCGTAGGACATACCTCTCAGCTCTGGGACTAGTCTTGTGTGTGTGTGTGTGTGTGTGTGTGTGTGTGTGTGTGTGTGTGTGTGTGTGTGTGTGTGTGTGTGTGTGTGTGTGTGTGTTTTTATCCTCCTGATCACACTTTGCATTTTCTCTAGTCTCTTCGAGTTTCTGTTGGAAATTTCATAGAATCGAGAATAAACCCACAATGAGCTAAGGGATGCGATGATACAAGAACCCTCAATAAAGTCACGGGTAAATCACAAGTAAAATTACAGCACTATAATCATGTACTTGTTAGTTCAATAAATTATTTATCTTGTTTAATGTGGGTGTTACGTAAGTAAATAAAAACCGATGCAATGGTGATATAAAGATCCGAAAGTTAGAAAATGCGAGTTTACTTTCAGCTGAAGAGCTGTGTGGGCAGGTGTTGTGTGGGCAGGTGTTGTGTGGGCAGGTGTTGTGTGGGCAGGTGTTGTGTGGGCAGGTGTTGTGTGGGCGGGTGCTGTGTGTGCGGGTACTGTGTGGGCTGGTGCTGTGTGAGCGGGTGTGTGGGCAGGTGCTGTGTGTGCGGGTACTGTGTGGGCTGGTGCTGTGTGAGCGGGTGTGTGGGCAGGTGCTGTGTGTGCGGGTACTGTGTGGGCTGGTGCTGTGTGAGCGGGTGTGTGGGCAGGTGCTGTGTGTGCGGGTACTGTGTGGGCTGGTGCTGTGTGCGGGTACTGTGTTGGCTGGTGCTGCGTAAAGACATCACCAGGATTTTTCTCTGTATTAAATTGATAATGCCACTCTTTGGAGAAGCGTCTACACAATAGACACCAAAGAGCTGCACATGCGTCTTATTCACCTTTCAGGTTCTTACATCGGTAAAGACACATGTTTGTATAGTTTATCTGAAAACATGCACCACCGTTGCTGTTGAACTGATGTCACACAGGCTGCTGTTGGTTTATTTAAATCTTGCCAAGAGACGAAGCGGAAGAAATACAAAAATCATAAGTGAATTACTGGGTGAGAACTGTGCTTCTCAGAGTTGCTACACCAACCTGTCAAATACACAAGTCCGGCCACCACCTGATTCAGCGCTGTGGTACAATATGCTGTACAGACTCGGTATTTTTCTAGCACAGTGCTCTTTAGCCCTGGTTACTGGTCTCCCTATGGTGACCGAGCTAGTGCCAGGGGAGACTTGGCTGACTGGGAATCGTTGGATTCAGGACAATTATTGGAGAATGCCTTTTCTAATAGGCTTCAAACTTTCAGTATTTCTGGACTGCATTAAATGAGCCGTGTAACTTGCAAATTTTAATAAATTGGTTTTAAAGTAATAACACGAGAATGCTTCTTTAGGTCGGATTCAAACACTAAGCTCTGTTATCTCCTAATTGAAAAGATTTTTACACTGAATTTGCGCTTTTTTAAGCTTTTTGTATCAAACTGAACTTTCTCAGAAACACACATTCAAAAAGTTTTTATTAGAGCACTGTAGAGAATTTCGAATAGAACCGAAATGTAATCTTACAAGCTCACACTTGAGTTAATCTGTAGGATATCACAAGTCTCGTACTGAGTGTTACAAGTTCCAGTGAACCACAGCGTCTGGAGAATGGAAGGCACTCAGATTTGATCCAAGGAAGTA
Source organism: Cherax quadricarinatus (assembly GCF_038502225.1). Taxonomy (NCBI): domain Eukaryota; kingdom Metazoa; phylum Arthropoda; class Malacostraca; order Decapoda; family Parastacidae; genus Cherax; species Cherax quadricarinatus. The sequence continues at coordinate 28,607,635 of NC_091327.1, forward strand.
AAAGTTAGGGTCAAATGCTTGGATGAAAGGTTCCTAAGAAGCGTCGAGAAATGCCACTTGTTGGGTTACAACTCGATAAAGCTCACACTACTGTAAATGTTGTTCCGTAAAGTTTCGCCTGAGGCCGAGACATGATCCCAAGGTAAAGCTTCATTGTCTGAGTTCACAGGTTCGACACTATGACGAACCACAAATATTCATATACCCAGAGCCATAGCTGGGTTGAAAGCATCTCTGCTCGCTTGTTATTCATAGATTCCAACCTATAACGTTTCACATGTTTGTTAGCTTAATAAACATTTGCTTTGAATGTTTTGAAAAGGGAGATGTAATGAAAAATAGTCAGCATCAAATCAATTTATATTATGTAGAGGTTATTTTGACACTGAGCAACACAAATTACTACTGACTGCTATCGTTATTATTTAAGAATTTTTCAACTGTCTTCTGGAAATCACAATTTGATTATTGCTACATGTGATTCTGGGTATTTATTTGAAATCATATGACAAGTAAATGGTAGTTCAGGTTATTAAACCCTGTCGTTATAGTCGAGTAGAGTCGAGTAGTTTGTCAGGACATCATCTGTACTTTTTCAAATGGGTGTATTGTCATGAGATGATGGTAGTGTATTCCTTGTCCTAAGTCTCAGCTGGTGACATCATCAGCCACCTGAAGCAGCATCTGGTGACACCAGCCACATGGAGCAAACTACTTAGACACAAGTGTTGCTATTCTTGTCCCAGGTGGTGCCTGCTCCACACGTCATCTTGGCACCTCTACAACGCTGACCTGTGGACACCAACATATCCTAGACAACTGATAATCGTTTCTCATTCATTTTAGATATTTTAAAAATTTACTGTTTTTTTTTTTATGTTGAGATTAGACTTCCTGGTTTAGACGTCTTTCGTAACTAATAACCATATTTGTTACCCAACAATTTTTGCATAATTATAAGAATATTGTGACTTGTCAAGAGCTGTGAGAAGCACAGTTCTGCAAGTTGACCGAAGAGTACGGCTTTCCTGACAGTACACGTTAAAATTGGTAACACACCGTCTTGCACCTGTACCTGCTGGTACTAACACTCAGACATTGACCTGTAGCACTCAAGATAGCTATTACAATTATCTTCACTGCAGTACACATTTAGTACAATTCTTGCTCAATGCACTAGCACACTTAACCTTAGGATAACTATCTACTTGTGTGGTGTTATACGTACTAACAACAAACGGCCCGTTTGGTGCCACATTACGTGCAAAAGGCGACATACTTACCTCCTGTGGCACCGTACATATTTACAGTGGATGAAGAAATCTTGCACTTAAGGTGCTTCAGACAGGAAAAGATAGGCAGAGTGTCTCACTCACCGTTTGCATCCAGCTGAGGAAGAAAATAATTATTAGATGAGAAGTAGAGAGACGGGAATGAGAATTGGGGAGACGGGAATGAGAACTGGGGAGACGGGAATGAGAATTAGGGAGAGGGGAATGAGAATTAGGGAGACGGAATGAGAATTAGGGAGACGGAAATGAGAAGTAGAGAGGCGGAAATAAGAAGTAGAGAGACGGAAATGAGAAACAGAGAGACGGAAATAAGTAGAGAGACGGAAATGAGAAATAGAGAAACGGAAATGAGAAGTAGGGAGACGGGAAAACTTACATATTGTTCCGTTACTGAGAATATCAAATTTTAATGTCAAAGTATAGAATCTTTAAATTATTATCATATTAACTTCCCAGTTCCAGGACATAACTGATGCATAATTATAATGTGTAAGTTAACTTCTAAAGTTTGGATTAATATTTACAAGTTTCAGCTTCAGGGATACTGGTCCCTTATTAAGGGACTTGTTCCAACTGATCAGCGGTTTGACTTCTTCCACTGTAACCCCTTTAATATGGACAAAGTGTATCAGATACCAACTGTTAAACATATTGTACCATCACATTGTACCAGCAACGGTGCTGGTATAATGTGTTGGTACAAGAATAACATTATTACGGTTTTCACCTTAAAGTAATGATGTTGGTACAGAAAATTATTTTCTCCGAGAAGGTATGGATGATTAATATAATTTGCAAATCTTACTATATCTGCTTCGTCATCAATTAAGTCACCGTTTTCTGCTACATTGGGAAAAATAGAGAGAGAAAACTCTTTTAATGAGAGAGAACTCTTTTATTTTTTATGCAAGTGATGCTGAAGGTGGTGCTGAAGGTGGTGCTCAGTGTGGTGCTGGAGGTGGTGTTAGGGGTAAGGATGGTAGTGGAGATTGTCTTAGAGGTGACGATGGTGCTGGAGGCTGTCGGAGTTGGTCTTAGAGGTGTAGTAGTGCTGGAGGTGGTAGTTTAGCTTTAATGGTGTGGAAGAGGTGATGGTGGTGCTGGAGGTAATGATGATGGTGGTGTTGAAGATGGTGGAGATTTTAAAGAGGTGGTAGTGGCGGTGTTGGAGATGGTGATGGAGCTAATTGTCGTGGTTGTGGTGTTAGTGTTGCTTGTTATGGTAATGTGTTTTTACAAGTTATGAAGGAGAGTTTAGCCTCATGTAGTTCTAATTATTAATTCTGTGGAAGCTTAAATAAATGAATTTTATCTTCGGGTGATAATTCTATGGTGTGTGTGTGTGTGTGTGTGTGTGTGTGTGTGTGTGTGTGTGTGTGTGTGTGTGTGTGTGTGTGTGTGTGTGTGTGTGTGTGTGTGTATGTGTGTGCGCCTCATGTGTGTGTGCGTGTCTGTGAGTATGTGTGTTGGGCCAGTGTGCATGCATGCTAGTATGAAATCTTCGATTTAGTCAAGTTCTGAATTACCTTCTTGTCAAAGTGTCCTCTAAATTATAAAAAAAAAAGGTTCCACAAACTCCTACTCACGGAGCAGTAGTAGTAGCTGGTGGTGTCGTTAGGGTCGCCCCTGTAGCAGACGTCACAGTCACAGACAGTGGCGTCGGCTGTGCAGCTTGGTACAAAGGTTTCGAAGATACACACCTTATCCGGTTGGGACCAAGCGGTACCTGGGGCGCAGCTCATCACCTGAGGACCATAGGTGGTGCACTGCACGAACAGATGACGGTTCGTGGGGTGAGGGTAGTACTCAAACCAGGCCCCCGGGTTCTCGCAGCGAACCTCTTGTCCAGCGATGATCTTGCAGTACGGCAAACTGCAGAGTTCAGCAGTCACAGGTGAAGCCACTGCAGCTACAGGAGGCTTAGTTGCTGCTGGGACATCAGCGGTAGCTACGGCCACAAGGGTGAGGGCAATGATGAGCTTCATATTGAGCTGTGTGGGTATTGGAGGTGGATTCATCTGTGAGGAACTAGTCCCGTGGTCGTGGGTTAAATACTCAGCAAGATAATCACAGGTATATCCGTTTTGACGTCAGTCATACCCAAGCAACTGCGTGCTGGCCTCCTCCTGCAGCAAAACAACAAGATAACATTGATCTCTCAATCCCTTTTCCGAAAAGGCTTGTTCATTTTATTGTAGCTAATCCTTGTTATTTGTCCCAATGAACTCGGGGCTACAGAAGTGTTCCTCGTGAAGGTTTATGATCATACTAATCCTTTGAGAACTTAAGAACATATTTATGATCTAATCCGACGTGTCCTCGAAATAAAAGAACTTAAATGTTTATGACTGGTCATTTTTACAGTGGAAAGAGTGTCAGTGTGTATCACGTGTGTGTTGCCAGATGTTGTAAGAGACTGTGGAGATGTTCTATCGTGACGATTTTGTGTGTGTATATTTTGCCTCTCCAGTGACACCTTCACCATCAGGGTAACTTACAAAGAAATTACCTGGGTCGTTTAATGCAGGTTTCACTGGCGTGAGACATCTATTGGCCCGGGGATGAACATAAACTCCACTTTATTGTATTAGATTTGATACCTGACGCAAGAAACTACCGTCTCTCCATGGGCAGAATTCGGAGAATAGAAAAGAGGCGTGATTGAAGAAAGAGGCGAAGATCAACTTTTAAGTGAGAAAGAAGAGGGATACTCAAAGGAAGAAGGATGGATAGAATTATGTCAAGAGAAGGATAAAAATTTTCCTAAATAAAAAAAATATTAAAAATATTACAAACATACAAAATTTCTGTTACATGCAGAGACGTCCAGTTTCTGGAATTATTGAAACTCGGCTGAAACTCGAAATTTTTTCCAATAGTAAAACTTGAATAGAAAAAAAAGGGTGAGAAGATTAAAAAAAATATATAGAAAGAGCTGACACCAATGCAAAAAAAAAAAAATAACGAAAATAGATTCTTTGCTTTTCATATAAAACAAATTTAAAAAAATTAGCTTAGCAGTTAATGATTTTTCTTTATATCTAAAAATAGGTTGTGTTTATTTAAAGAGTTGCAATGATTTTTCCTTTTATACCAAACGGGTGATTGATTGAATATTAGTGAATGTGTTTTCTTCGAGTCGTGCAGAATAGGTAAAACTGGTCACTTATCAAGAACTCATTTAAAATTAAGTTCTTTCTAAAATTTTCTCTTATACGTTTAAAGATATATTTTTTTAATTTATGTTAATGTAAAAATTTATAATTTTGTACCAGAAGAGCCTTAGAAAACTTACCTAACCATATTATAACAAGCGCAATTTATTTTATCCTAATCCAACTAAATATATTTTAGATAAGTTTGTAATTTAATTTAATAATAAATAAACACAATGAAATAAATATATATATATATATATATATATATATATATATATATATATATATATATATATATATATATATATATATATATATATATATGTCGTGCCGAATATGTAAAACTGGTCAATTAGCAAGAACTCATTTAAAATTAAGTCCGTTCTAAAATTTTCTCTTATACGTTTAAAGATATATTTATTTCATTAATGTTAAGGTAAAAAATTTTAATTTTGGACCAAAATAATCTTAGAAAACTTACCTAACCTTATTATAAAAAGAATAATTTATTTTAGCTTAACCCAACTAAATATATTTTAGATTTGTTTACAATAATTTAATACTAAACAAACACAGTGAAATATATTTTTTTCGTTATGTTCAGAATGATTTTGGCGAAATTATTGCATACACAAATTTTCACTTGTCCTATATGGCAAGATGAACGTTGCACGACATATATATATATATATATATATATATATATATATATATATATATATATATATATATATATATATATACATTGCACATAAATAATCTGTCAATTAACTGAAAATGCATTGCCCCAACATTTCCCATTTAGCAGAGAGATTACGCAACAAAGTTCTGTATTGTACTGGTATAAATTGTTGCACCCTGCCAGTATGTCTGTCTGTCACGTGCAGCACATTCTGGCTTAATTACAGCCAGACGAGGCAAAAGATAATCAAATCACATTCCATTAAAAGTTATGCTCGGAAACACTTTATCAATTCTATGGGCAATTTTTTAATCGTATCTGATACGTCCTTTGTATGTGTACTCACCTATTTGTGATTGCAGGGGTCAGTTCACAGCTCCTGTCTCCGTTTCTTTGTTAGAGGCTACTGATTCCACTTTCCCTGCTCAATGAACCTTATCGTACCTCTTCTTGAAGCTATGTATGGATCCTCCACTACTACATTCTCCAGATTGTTCCACTTCCTGACATCTCTAAGGTTGAAGAAATGCTTCTTAACATCCCGATAGCTCATCTGAATTTCTACTTCTGTGTCGCCTTGTTCTTATGTTCCATATTTGAAACATTCTAGCCCCGTCCACCCTGTCAATTCCTACCAGTATTTTATACGTCGTTATCATGTCCTCCCTGTGTGTGTGTGTGTGTGTACTCACCTAATTGTAGTCACCTAATTGTGGTTGCAGGAGTTGAGACTCAGCTCCTGGCCCCGCCTCTTCACTGATCACTACTAGGTCCTCTCTCTGCTCCTTGAGCTTTGTCATACCTCGTTCCTGCCTCCACTACATCACTTGCTAGGCTATTCCACTTCCTGACTACTCTATGACTGAAGAAATACTTCTTAACATCCCTGTGACTCGTCTGAGTCTTCATCTTCCAATTGTGACCCCTTGTTTCTGTGTCCCCTCTCTGGAACATCCTGTCTCTGCCCACCTAATCTATTCCCCGCAGTAATTTGTATGTCATTATCATGTCTTCCCTGACCCTCCTGTCCTCCAGTGCTGTCAGGACGATTTCCCTTAATCTTTCTTCGTAGGACATTCCCATTAGCACTGGAATTAGCCTTGTTGCAAACCTGTACACTAATTTCTTGACGTGCTTGACCAGGTGAGGGTTCCAAACTGGTGCTGCATGCTCCAGTATGGGTCTGCCGTACAAGGTGTACAGAGTCTTGAACGATTCCTTACTGAGGTATTGGAACGCTGACTCAAGAAATCTTAATGACACGATTGCAAACAAACCATACCCCCGGCCGGGATTGAACCCGCGGTCATAGAGTCTCAAAACTCCAGCCCGTCGCGTTAGCCACTAGACCAGCTAGCCACAATAAGATTCATCCAACTAGGTATATTTCTACACCATAGAAATATACCTAGTTGGATGAATCTTATTGTGGCTAGCTGGTCTAGTGGCTAACGCGACGGGCTGGAGTTTTGAGACTCTATGACCGCGGGTTCAATCCCGGCCGGGGGTATGGTTTATTGGAACGCTATTCTCAGGTTTGCCAGACGCCCATACGCTGCAGCAGTTATCTGGTTGATGTGCGCCTCAGGAGATGTGCTTGATATTATACTCGCCCCAAGATCCTTTTTCTTGAGTGAGGTTTGCAGTCTTTGGTCACTTTGCCTATACTCTGTCTGCGGTCTTCTTTGCTCTTCCCAGATCTTCATGACTTTGCATTTGGCGGGGTTAAATTCGAGGATCCAGTTGCTGGACCAAGCTTCCAGCCTGTCCAGGTCTCTTTGTAGTCCTGCCTAATCCTTATCCGATTTAATTCTCCTCATTAACTTCACATCATCTGCAAACAGGGACACTTCTGAGTCTGCCCTTACCGTCATGTCATTCACATATACCAAAAATAGCATTGGTCCTGTGGAACCCCGCTCGTCACAGTCGCCCACTCTGACATCTCGTCAGGTATAATGACTCGTTGGTGCCTCCCTGTTAGATATTCTCTGATCAGTTGCAGTGCCCTACCTGTTATATGTGCCTGATCCTCTAGCTTTTGCACTAATCTCTTGTGAGGAAATGTGTCGAAGGCCTTCTTGCAATCCAAGAAAATGCAATCTACCCATCCCTTTCTCTCGTGCCTTCCGTTACCTTGTCATAAAACTCCAGTAGGTGTGTGATATAGGATTTGCCTTCCATGAATCCATGCTGGTTGTCGTTTATAATCTTGTTCCGTTCCAGGTGCTCCACCACTCTCCTTCTGATAATCTTCTCCATGATTTTGCATACTGTACACGTCAGTGACACTGGTCTATAATTTAGTGCCTCGTGTCTGTCTCATTTTTTTAAAAATGGGAACTACATTCGCCGTCTTCCATACCTCAGGTAGTTGCCCAGTTTCAATGGATGTGTTGAAAATTGTTGTTAGTGGCACACACAGCGTCTCTGCTCCTTCTCTAAGGACCCACGGAGATGTCCGGTCCCAACGCCTTTGAAGTATCAAGGTCACTTAGCAGCTTCAACCTCCAGCACTTGTGTTGGCATATCTCTTGTTGGTGTACCCCCTTATTCTGACTTCCTGGAGTCCTTTCTGTTTCCACTGTAAATACTTCTTAAATTTTATGTTGAGCTCCTCACATACTTCTTGGTCGTTTCTTGTGAGCTCCCCACTTTCTTTCCTCAGCCTGATTACCTGGTCCTTGACTGTTGTCTTCCTCCTGATGTGGCTATACAATAGCTTCGGATCAGACTTGACTTTTGATGCTATGTCGTTGTCGTACTGTCGCTGGGCCTCCCTCCTTATCTGTGCATGCACGTTACTCTGTGTGTGTGTGTGTATGTGTGTGTGTGTGTGTGTGTGTGTGTGTGTGTGTGTGTGTGTGTGTGTGTGTGTGTGTGTGTGTGTGTTTTGTATAAATGATACCAATTTATACCTATTTGCAATTACCTATTTGAGTGAGCTCTATTTCTTAATTTTCGGCTGACCTTTTCCGTATCTCAGAATGGATCTGAATTCCACTATGGCATTGCTAAGGTCTTTCTCCCTATTTGCCATTCTTGCATTGAAGAAATACTCCCAAATATTCCCGTGTCTCACTGGGCTGTATAATTTCTAGTTATGAAACATTGTTCGTGTTGTATCTCTAGTACAAAGCTTATCATTATTTACTCCGTCTATGTCACGTAGTATTTTATATGTCGTGATCATATCTCTAATTTTTCTTCAGTCCTCCAGGAGAATTAGACAACCAAATTCGCTTATCCATAGGAAGTAACACAATTCCCTCACCTCTTTACCGAAATTGAATGAAATCTTTTACGCTCTCTCAAACGAGTCTTTGTCTAGATTCCTGTCAGTCACTCTTATATTTGCAGGCTCAGTTTGGTCTATTTTTTTTCAGGACTTTTTTTGTTTAGCTTTTGCGGTGAGCCTCTTTTGCACCCCTATCCCCCTAGCCTCATCCTCAGTTTATACTCTCTTATCAGTCCTCATTTTCCTGTCTCCTAGTTTTGCAACATTGTTTTTGCTAGGAATAGACTTCGGTTAGATTGATCCAACTGTAACTAAAGTCTATTCAGATCGTCTTGCAGTTTCGTTTAATTATATTCAGCTTGTATCGTTTTTGTTAGACATCATCTGTAAACAAGATCATTTTTGTTCAGATAAAAACAGCACTGGATGAAGCACTGATCCTTGTGGGCCTCCACGTGTCTCACCTTCCCATTCTAATGATTAATGCCTTATGATGACTCTTTGTTTTCTTTTCTTCTAATAATTGCCTGTCTGTTTTAATACCTTCCATTTTATCCCAGCTTACTATCGTAATCTGCTGAATAGTTTTCTTCGTAGTACTCTATCAAATTATTTTATGGAGTCTTGGTATATGCAGTTAGATCATTCTGTCTGTCTGTCTGTCTGTTTGTCTGTCTGTCTGTCTGTCTGTCTCTCTCTCTCTCTCTCTCTCTCTCTCTCTCTCTCTCTCTCTCTCTCTCTCTCTCTCTCTCTCTCTCTCTCTCTCTATCTCTCTCTCTCTCTCTCTCTCTCTCTCTCTCTCTCTCTCTCTCTCTCTCTCTCTCTCTCTCTCTCTCTCTCTCTCTCTCTCTCTCTCTCTCTCTCTCTCTCTCATGCTAACCGCATGTGTTGCCAGTATCTTACATGAAGGGTTAATTCTGACTTTAGATTCAATTTCAGCATGCTAAAAATTATATAGATAATCACTCGTTTCTCCTTTTCCTTAATTATTCTTCGAGTCACTGTTATGCATCACATATTGTCTCTTACCGCTTCTCTATTTTTTATTTAAGTTGTATCAAATGCATTTGTAATTTATAAATGGCAGTCCACCCATACATCTCGTTCCGGCTTAATTCTTGTAATTCTCTCTTAAAACACCAGCTCATGTGTTATACAATTTACTCTTTTTTTTAACCAGTCTTTGTTTCTGCTTATAAAGACAAATCTCTCCCGCAGCTTCTCTGATTATATTCTCCATTACTAAAAACATGCATGTCAGAGATACTGGCCTCTAGCTACCTGCCGATCTTCTTTCTTCAATAAGATAGCTACACTTGCTGTCTTCCATCTCTTTGGCATGTTGCTATGCATCCTATTTCGTCTGTACATTTACGCGTGCTGTTAGTGCAACAAGATTGAGTCTCAGTTCTAAGGTGCCGTCTCTTCACTGGCCGATATAGGCCACACTTTTGAAATTTGACAAGCTGATGAGACGAGAAAGATTTTTGACTAAGACAGTTTAAGGCAGAGACCTGGAGACCTCAGTGATGACAACGTACGGTACATCGTCCCTGTGAGGTGCGAAATGGTGTGCGAAATGGTTAAGTAGAAATATTGTAGTGTTCCTTTTCCTTGCGCACCAAATTAATTTTAAGAACAAAAGTCTACTTAAGCGACAAAAATTCCGACGACTTTTTTTTTGATCAATACTTAACCTTCATTGAGACTTGAGAATGGTGCGTGATGGACAAAAACGTCGACCTTCCTTGAAACCTGAATACTTAATAATTTTCATATATAAGGTTATTAAGCACTTTAAGAATCATTTATGGTCCATGTCAAGGTTGCTTCTTGACGAAGAATATTTATAGTTTTAAAAATAGGTTACACAATTAATTTAATGAGGAAATATTTGAGTGTGAGAAGCAATATATATATATATATATATATATATATATATATATATATATATATATATATATATATATATATATATATATATATATATATATATATATATATATATATATATATATATATATATTTTTTTTTTTTTTTTTTTTCAACAAGTCGGCCGTCTCCCACCGAGGCAGGGTGACCCCAAAAAAAAGAAAGAAAATCCCCAAAAAGAAAATACTTTCATCATCATTCAATACTTTCACCACACTCGCACATTATCACTGTTTTTGCAGAGGTGCTCAGAACACAACAGTCCAGAAGCATACACACATAAAGATACACAACATATCCCTCCAAACTGCCAATATCCCAAACCCCTCCTTTAAAGTGCAGGCATTGTACTTCCCATTATATATATATATATATATATATATATATATATATATATATATATATATATATATATATATATATATATATATATATATATATATATATATATATATATATATAATCAAGGTAAGTCGTAATGAATGAATGTCAGGGAATAAACAATGGGTATATTTTTACAGTGACAGAAGAACTATCTGTAAAACCTTCCTATTTTAACCCTCGTAACTCAGTGACACAGTGCTAGACTAGATAATGTTCATGATGCAAATCAAAGGCACTTGGAGAGCAAACCTTGAATAAAATCCACGTCTCGCTCAGAGAGAGATTTATCATATTAAGGTACCAACCGTACCATGATGATCACGCTGGGCAAAACGTGATTTTAATGCCTATCTGTGATTTACTGTATGTTGGTTTACTACCTAACATTCAGCAATGACGTGTGCGTCTCATCAGCTGACGTGTGCGTCTCATCACTTGACGTGTTCGTCTCATCACTTGACGTGTGCGTCTCATCAGTTGACGTGTTCGTCTCATCAGTTGACGTGTGCGTCTCATCAGTAAGAAGGGTCCTCCATGTTATTTACATTGCGTGCTGAGAATTAGCTTATATAACAAGGAATTCTCACTGTAATTACCATAATATCCATCTCCTTGATGAATATTTTTCGGAGGATAATTATGACAACTGTGTTAACTATACACACACACACACACACACTCTCTCTCTCTCTCTCTCTCTCTCTCTCTCTCTCTCTCTCTCTCTCTCTCTAATAAAGCTCACGGAGCGGGAAGAGCGACCGGGTAGCGGCCAGTTGAAGAGGCTGGGCCAGGAGCTGTGACTGGACCCCCGCAACCACAACTAGTTGAGTGCACACACACACACACGCACACACATACACACATCTTATCATACACAACACACACACACACGTGGCGAGAAAAAAAACATGAATTAAGCATGTTAAGTTGTTCGTATTTGTTTACCATCGCCAACCCCTGAGGTGCCACACACTATAATTTCCCACCTGTCTACGCAGGATATACACACCGAGAGGTGTATTTATCCCAACGCATGTATGCTGAGAGTTTGCTTTAACCCTTAGTTTAGAAATTAAACTATTCTTGTCTGGTTGTATGAGGGTTACACGCAGCCTTAGTGACCATTTTGTAATCGACAGGTTTTAAACCCCATTAACCAACTACCCAAACAGCCTGTATTAATGAGTGGCTGGCGTAAAACACACAATGGTGTAGGGCACATAATGGTGCGGAGCAAATAATGATGGTGCGGAGCATATGGTGATGCGGATCACACAGTAATGGTGTGGAAGGCATGGTATGGAACACAGAGGAAATTGGAAACAATGGTGGAAGGAGGAAATTTAGGAGAGAAATGAAGAAAGATATGGAGGACTGAATTATAAAGGAAGGAAATAAAGGTAGGAAGTTGGGAGGAAAGGTGGGAGGGAGGGAAGGGAGAATGGTAAAAGAGATAAAAATAAAGTACATGAATAAACGTTCTCTCAATTTACTTTCTGTATTTAATTCTCCCTTCCCTTGTTTTCTCCTCGCTCTCTTTCCTTACTCTCTCTCCTCTCTTGCTTTCTCCTCCCTAGACTTTTCCTCCTTCGCTCACTTTTCCCTAGACTTATCCTGTATTCTCTTCTCCCTTAGCCTCTCCTTCTTTGCTATCTCTTCCCTCGCCTTTTTATCCTTGCTCTCTGATCCCCTTTCATTCTTGCTCTCACTGTCTCTTCTTCTATCAACACTTTGCTTGCTAAACGGTTGCAGTTGACGTGACAATGTCGATATTACTTGCTACTCACAGTAATGGACTCACAGTGATGGACCCACAATAATGGACTCACAATAATGGACTCACAGTAATGGACTCACAGCAATGGACTCACAATAATGGACTCACAATAATGGACTCAAAATGATGGACTCACAATAATGGACTCACAGTAATGGATTCAAAATAAAGGACTCACAATAATGGACTCACAGTAATGGACTCAAAATGATGGACTCACAATATTTGACTCACAATAATGGACTCACAATAACGGACTCACAATAATGGACCCATAATAATGGTCCCATAATAATGGACTCAACTTGAAATATGAAGCACACGTCATTCCTAACTATAAATACTCAATAAGCAGCTAAATGTACCTAAATCTATAAAAATGTATACTCGTGGTATTTTAAAGCAAAAATATATGCACAAATATGTGAAAGTCAAATCTATTTAGTAAATATTAATACACATTTTTTATGTTTTACAATGTGTGTAAACTCTCTAGGAAGGTACATGTGAACATAATACACAAGTTGGTGAAATATTCGTCGAAAATGTTAAAACATGTACGAAGCAAAAGTATTGTTAAAAAAAATAATGTTAAATCACTTCTAAAATAAGTTACCCTTCCAGGGGCTCAAAACAAAGAAAACCATAAGAACTGAATCCCCGTTATCCCAGTCGTAGGGTTTGAAAAAGGCATTTGACACAAAAAATTAGGATTGAGGCCTTATTTAGTGTTATGTTAGATAGCTTGCCTCTTATGAATCTGATTCATCTCAGCTCGATTAATTTGGATATGAAAAACTTGATGAAGCAGTCGTTTAGCAATGGAATTTGCTGCTGTGTGAGTCACTGAGCACGAGCCAGTTGGTATGTTGCAGTGCTGTCTTTGGTATGCACCTCACGTGTTACAATATTGAATGGCTTCCTAGCAACTATATTAGTATCTCCTGAGGGTCACTATTTAGACCTTCATATGATAACCCTATACTGCACGAATATGACAGTATCCTGAGGCAGATTTTTACGAAAGTACTTAACCTTACTCTAGAAGACGGGCAGTGGAACCAAGCTACACTTCCAGTCAGACTAGGAGGCATTGGTGTCCGCAAGTCATCACAGATTTCGTTACCTGCTTTTCTGTCCTCATGTATTGCATCCAGAGAGCTTGTAGCAGCGATTCTCCCTGAACATCTTAGGGACAAGATTGGAGTCCAGGACCATAAGTTCATTGACGGAGCCATGATCTGGGATAATCGAACGGGCTCTGAAACCAGACCTGCTCCCCCCAACAACTACAAACAATCGCACTGGGATGGTCCAATAGTGGAAAATATAGCCTCAACAATGCTTCAGAGTGTGTCAGGGAAGGATAGAGCCCGAATCCTGGCAGTGAGAGCTCCTCATGAAGGGGACTTTCTGTTGGCTGTTCCCAACTCCAGCCTTGGCACACGCCTCGACCCACAGACCATCCGCATCGGTGTTGCCCTTCGACTTGCCGCTCCTATTCTCGCCGAACACAGGTGTATTTGTGGCAGTTAAGCAGCAGACCGATTCGGGTACCATGGTCTTGTGTGCCGTAAATCCGAGGGAAATATAGCAAGACATGAGGAGGTTAATAACATCAAGAGGAGCCTCACAACAGCCGGATGCCCAGCAGTAAGGGAGCCACCCCAGCTATGCAGATCTGATGGCAGCCAGAAGCGTCCAGATGGTATCACCCTTCAAGCCTGGACAGACGGGAAGCAGGTGGTGTGGGACTATACATGTGTGTCTACCTTTTCTGATACCTATCTCCAATATACCAGGGAGGAAGGAGGGGCAGCTGCCAGCTTCAGAGAGTCCCAAAAGTCTAGAAAATATGGAGAACTTGCCTGTCATTATATGTTTGTTCGCATAGGCTCAGAGACCCTTGGCTCATGGGGAAAGAATGCATCTAAATTCCTTAAGGAGCTGGGAAAAAGACTCATCAGGGTAACTAGGGATCTCAGGACAGCTAGTTTTCTGTTCCAGAGGCTCAGTGCGGCTGTTCAAAGGGGTAATGCCTGCTGTATTTTGGGCACACGCCCCAGCTCTGAGGAGCTGGATGAAATTTTCGCCTTATAATCGGTGATACACACGTAACAACATATACCGTATATGCCACCTATATATCTACAATGTATCTCTTAAATATTATATATATATATATATATATATATATATATATATATATATATATATATATATATATATATATATATATATGTTAGGTAAGACACATATGCAACAGTTAGACAACTTTATTCCGAAACGTTTCGCCTACACAGTAGGCTTCTTCAGTCGAATACAGAAAATAGGCAGGAACAGTAGAGATGTGAAGACGATGTAATCAGTCCATCACCCTTGTAGTCGTAGAATTTGAGGTTGTCAGTCCCTCGGCCTGGAGAAGTTCAGTTCCATAGTCAGGAACTATCTGAAGATCAAGCGACAGTGCGGAGACTTGGAAATAAATGGTATAAAATACCGACACAATGGCAATATAAACACAAATGCAGTATAATGTGATCCTTTATTGACTACGTTTCGCCCACACAGTGGGCTTTTTCAAGTCACAAACAGAACTACCTGGGGTGCAAAGCAAAGCAAACAAGTTTAGGTAAGATCCCAATGGGATGAGCGGGGAAGACGGGACAGATGAAGAATAGCTCTGGAGAGGAGTGTTCTTAGTAAGAGAAATAGAGCCAGGGCTTAACCCAGCAGCTAAGGCGATCGTGGGGCAGACTTGAGAACGGGAATAGCAGGGACTGTTGCATTGAACTTGTTGTAGTTGAAGTCTTGAATCTTGAGTAGCTGGCAGCAGGCTAGGTCACATCAGAGGGTAGAACACATATGGGAGTTATAGGAGTAACTGAGGAGGCAGGTTACTCCTATAACTCCCATATGTGTTCTACCCTCTGATGTGACCTAGCCTGCTGCCAGCTACTCAAGATTCAAGACTTCAACTACAACAAGTTCAATGCAACAGTCCCTGCTATTCCTGTTCTCAAGTCTGCCCCACGATCGCCTTAGCTGCTGGGTTAAGCCCTGGCTCTATTTCTCTTACTAAGAACACTCCTCTCCAGAGCTATTCTTCATCTGTCCCGTCTTCCCCGCTCATCCCATTGGGATCTTACCTAAACTTGTTTGCTTTGCTTTGCACCCCAGGTAGTTCTGTTTGTGACTTGAAAAAGCCCACTGTGTGGGCGAAACGTAGTCAATAAAGGATCACATTATACTGCATTTGTGTTTATATTGCCATTGTGTCGGTATTTTATACCATTTATTTCCAAGTCTCCGCACTGTCGCTTGATCTTCAGATAGTTCCTGACTATGGAACTGAACTTCTCCAGGCCGAGGGACTGACAACCTCAAATTCTACGACTACAAGGGTGATGGACTGATTACATCGTCTTCACATCTCTACTGTTCCTGCCTATTTTCTGTATTCGACTGAAGAAGCCTACTGTGTAGGCGAAACGTTTCGGAATAAAGTTGTCTAACTGTTGCATATGTGTCTTACCTAACAACCTGTCGGTATTGTATACCATTTTGATGTTCATATATATATATATATATATATATATATATATATATATATATATATATATATATATATATATATATATATATATATATATATATATATATATATATATATATATATATTATCAAACTGAAAAATTAATCGTCATAAATTTGTAAATCCAATTTGAACAAATAATCAGAATAATCCGCAATGACGAATGTGTCAAATCCCTAATCTTACCTTTCTCAGCCAGACTTCTGAAAGGATTACCCTCGAAATATAACGTGATAACAGTTAATAAATCTTGACAAGCTGAAATTGAATGATAAAGAATTGAGTTTCTGATTACATTATAAAATTTATTGAATGTTATTCAGTATTTTAATGCGTTTCAGTTTAAGCAATCAATTAACTAGAAGAACAAGTATATATATAATGTAGTGCTTAAATAGCAACGCACTTCTTGCCGAATTGGGCAAGTGGAATTTTTGGTATGCATTAATTTCGCAGAAATCATTCTGAATCTAACGAAATAAATATATTTCATCGTGTTTGTTTATTATTAAATTACTGTAAACATATATAAAATATATTTAGTTGGATTAGGCTAGGTAAGTTAGGTTAGGTAAGTTTCCTAAGGTTCTTTTGGTACAAAGTCATTAATTCTTATATTAATATAAATTATATATATATATATATATATATATATATATATATATATATATATATATATATATATATATATATATATATATATATATATAATCACTGTAAGGCGAACAGAATATTTGAATTCGTATTGAGAAGCATAAATAATAGGAATCCTCAGGTTGTTCTTCAACTCTATATATTCTTGGTTAGGCCTCATCTGGATTGTGCTGCACAGGTTTGGTCACCGTACTGCAGAATGGAAGTAGATGAACTGGAGAACGTATAAAGGAGGATGACAGAGTTGATCCCATGTATCAGAAATCTTCCCTAAGAGGATGGACTGAGGGCCCTGAATTTGCAGTATCTGGTAAGGCGTGGAAGTGGGGGGGATATGGCTGAGGTGTATAAGTGGAAGAAAGGAGTAAATAAAGGGGATGTAAGCAGCGTGCTAAAAATGTCTAGCCTAGACAGGACTCACAGCAATGGCATTAAGCTGGAAAAATTTAGATTCAGGAAGGATATAGGAAAGCACTAGTTTAATAATAGAGTTGTGGACGAGTGGAACAAACTCCCGAGTGCAGTTATAGATAAATACATGAGTGGGTGTGGGTGGGTGTGAGCTGGATCTGACTAGCTTGTGCTACTAGGTCATATGCCGTGTTCCTTCCTTAGGTGAATGTGACCTGACCTGACTAGGTTGGGGCATTGGCTTAAGCCCGCAGGAGACTTGAATTTGTCTCGCATGGGTCGGTGGGCTTGCTTTCTTATGTTCTTACATATATATATATATATATATATATATATATATATATATATATATATATATATATATATATATATATATATATATATATATATATATATATAGATTTAATCGCTTTCACGTTCACAGTACCTCGCACTGCGAGCACCTACAAAAAAGGCCACTCCTGTAAACAGATGCAAAAAACATGGTTCCGATAGGACATTGTAATTTTTTCCTCGCAAACAGGGATAGAACAGTGGAATTAATTACAGCAGAGAGCGCTAAGTGCTAAAGTTGTTGTGAATGTTAAAAATTAGTACATTTCCAACTCCGAACGATTCACCACTCCTGTAACTACAGGTGAGTACCTACACGAATGTTAACATATTCCAGTGCACAAGAATATGCAAAGAAAATACACACTCTCTCTCTCTCTCTCTCTCTCACACACACACACACACACATACACACACACACACGTGCGCGCGCATACGCGCGCACAGGAATCTCGTCATGCGAGGTGGGACACATTAGTAAATTAAAGTTAATCTGAACACGCAACACTCGCAGACGAGTGTGTGTGTGTGTGTGTGTAGTTGTAGTATTAATAATAGTAATAGTAGTAGTAGTTACTAGAAGTCAAAGGCATTTATCGGTAGACATTTCGTGTGTGGCGCGCGCGCGCAGGCTTTTTTTTTTTTTTTGGTATGTGTGTGTGTGTGTGTATGCGCCTTGTTTATGCATATTTATCGACTTAAAAGCCAATAGTAATTGCCCTGTTGAAGTAGAGCCAGAAAGTGCATATTCCCATATATTGCATTAATGTGTGTGCATTTGTAAGCAAGTCAGCTCCTGACGACGTCTCTCAGTCGCCCGTCGTCTTTGGCTCTTATTTTCTTTTCTCCTCAAATTCCTTGTCGAGTTTTCCTTTACCACTTAAAATTCATTCAATATTTTTTCTACCCTGACACAATAATATTGTCCCTTTGACTTTTTTTTTTACTCATATCATTCACTTGTTCTTGTAACGCCTCCTTCAAGTGGATAGTTTCTTCTTCCTTATGGTCTCTCTCTATCTTGCATTTCAGGATTATGTCTCCTGTTGCTTATCGCTTATCATAATTCAAGTACTCTTCTTGTAAGCGAACCTCGTACTTCGTAACATTCTTGATGAGTTGTGTGCTCCATGATGGAGCACCATCATACTCCTTGATGGTCTTGACATGTCTTGTTCACTGCCTTGAAAATCTTTTTAAGTGTGTGTGTGTGTGTGTGTGTGTGTGTGTGTGTGAGTATTCACCCTTTTGTAGTCACCAGGAGTTAAATTTCATCTACTTGACCTGGATTTCAACTGGCCGCCCTAGAACTAAGTCCTTAACAGTTAGACTGATAGTAAAATGTTCATTAATAAAGATACCCTGATGTTGCACATGTGTTATTCATCACATTGTCCATGTTATATGCATTTGAGCTAATTTTCCTCCTACTCTTGTGAGCTATGTCAAATTTGTTCTTTGAGTTAGTAGGCAACAAACTATCGTTACATCTCTGAAAAACGGAAGCCATAGTCTTTGACACGACACAAACTGAGAGGGGTAAATAATTTTAATGTCCGGTGTAATGGGGAACCCATCACTTCAGTTTCCTCAAAAAACCTGGGAATCCCTTTTGGCTCATGCATGTCAGGAAAACTGATAGGGAACAGTGTAGTAAAGAAAGCGACTGGCAGACTGAAGTTCCTCTACAGACAAGCACAGTGTCTACCTACTTAGGCTCGCAGGACCCTATGTCTAGCCATTATAAAATGTCATATGGACTACGCTTGCTCTTCACGGTACTCTGCCTTGACCAAAAGAAAACTGAAAGATAGACTGCAAATCACCCATAATAAAATGGTTAAGATTCATCCTGGACTTGGGTCTAAGAGAGCATGTAGGCCAGGATGAATTACAACAATTGGATATGCTGAATGTTGAAGACAGAGTAAGACAAATGAGGTTAAATCAAGTATATAAAATTGTTCACAGTGTCCAGAATATCTTGCTGCCAATTTTGTCAAGGTTGGGAACCAAAGCAATCATAGTACTAGGAGGAGAGAACACAACTTTGTAGTACCCGCAGTCGGTTCCAGGCTTCAAACACCTTTTATTGTACAGCAATACAGGAATGGAACAGAATGACTACACATGTCAAAGCCAGTCATAGCATGAACCAGTTCAAGAAGAAAGCCAAAAGGTACCTAATGAATGTAGCGACAGAAAGGAAGGAGAATGATTTTTAATTTTTTTTTTAGCTAATACACATGTAAATATAAATAACTTATTTTACCTTATTCCTAGTGTATCTCCTTTATAGTATATTAATAAGATATTATCTCCTTTACAGTATAATAATAAGGTATAAAAAATACCCCAATCGAAATAAGTCACTGACTTTTTTTAGGTTATTCTAGGTTCTAGACACACAAATGCTTCTATGTATGATAATCTATGTAATTGTATTTGTGTATACCTGAATAAACTTACTAGTTCTCTCTGAAGCCAATTTTTCATAGAGATTATGCCACATCTTGACCACGGTGACACTAAAGAAATATGTCTTACATACCTTTGATTTATCTGCTTTTCTTGTACCACTTGCCTGTCTATCGAGTAGTCTATCTCTCTCCGCTATATAAAGTTCTATAAACATTTTTTCGTCAGTCATCTCTCTCTCCTGGTTCTTTTAGCCTTTAATTTCAACAGGCTTAATCTCTTTAGTTTCTTCTCGCAGTTCAATCCTCTTAACTCCTTGCATAGTCTTGGTTGCCAGCTTTTTGTCAGGTTATGTATGTGCATTTGAGGGTGGTGCTTCGTGCTCGAAGATACGCCTAACATGTGTCGCACATAGGGTCATGAATGAGTATTTATTGATAATTCTGAACGTTAATTCAACAAAACCCGCAGTTCAGTGAGGTACCTCACGACGACGTTTTGTTCGTCCTACCTAACAACAGTCCAGGACCAACAGAAACTTTGCAATAAGTCTCCTTTTCTATATTTGGTAAACTGTTTCAGCCACAGTATTGTGACTTTTTATCCTTTCTAAATGTTAATTTTAGATTCGCCAGCCGCATATTCCCTAAAGATGTTATTTGGATGATATGCTCCTCTAGGGACGTGGTCGGAGCTCACTTCACTCACAGATCTTATCTTCTTTAAGGAAGTTTGCAACCTCTATTCCTCGACAATGTACTCAATTTCCTGTCATATTTTCTACACTCTAATTTTCATGACCCTTCATTTAGTGCAGATTGTCTTGGTCCATTTGTGGCCTTTCCTTGCACTCTGCTGTTCATATTCTCACCATTAATTTCACATCAGCGAGAAGGGATACATATGTTCCGACATGAATTACTGATACATGTATGTGTGTAATTGTGTAATTGAAATTTCATATTTGTGTCCTGCTGTGTGTATGTGTGTGTGTGTGTGTGTGTGTGTGTGTGTGTGTGTGTGTGTGTGTGTGTGTGTGTGTGTGTGTGTGTGTGTGTGTGTGTGTGTGTGTGTGTGTAAGGGGAAGATGTGTGCCACGTGTATACCTGAAGGATAATCACAGGTGAGCACTAATTTGGGAGGCTGGAATTATAAACACGAGTGAAGAGGAATTGTGGGAGCCAATCATTACAGGAGAGTCGCTGTCTGCTGGACTTGCTAATGACGAGAGAGAGAGAGAGAGAGACAGAGAGAGAGAGAGAGAGAGAGAGAGAGAGAGAGACAGAGAGCACGAACGAACTAGCTTATGAGCTGGTGAGTGTTCTCGAGTTAATGACTCTCTTGTGAAAGTATTGTTTACACCAGCGGATCACTCAATAACTCACCCACCAAGAAATCCTCTACCTAATTCATGTGAAGAGGATCAAACAAAGCAAGGGCAATTTCAGACAAGTACCTCGCGTATGATTATTTATCCCCTCGCTTCGGCTTTACCCCCTTTTTCATTCCTTATTCTCCGCACCTAGCCCTTTCATTCTCCCCTCTTCCCCTTCCTACGTTACTTACTGAAGGCTATCAAGACCTGCTCCTGTCTATGTCTTTGAGGTTACAGAGGAAAGAGAATGGGAAAAGAATACATGGAAGGGAACTAGAGTACGCATGAGTGTACAGCAGTAGAACGGAGTACACCTCAGTACGTAGGAGTATCAGGGAAAATCAGATAGTAAAAGATCTTGTGGAATGTATTAAGACTATCAAGACTACTGAGGAATAACTACAATCCTGCTGTACATTTTATATGACCATTACAAATGCTATTATTATTATTACCACTTTTACTGCTGCTGCTACTACTGCTGTTCCTGCTGTTACTATTAATTTTACTGCTTGTACTATCAATATTACTACGACTACTACACTAAATTACTATTGATAGCCGAAAAGTAGTTGTAGAGTAACAGCAGTTGGAGCAATGACAATAATAGTAATACTAGTAATAGTAGTAGTAGTTATAGCCAAAGCGATTGCAGTAGCATAAGAAAAATTACAATTAATATAGTAATAGAACTAGTTGTAGCAGTAATAACAACAGTAGTAGAAGTAGTAGAAGTAGTAGTATTAGTAGTAGTAGAAGAATCAATAATGTTAGTACTGACATTTGTATTCATAGGTTAGGTTAGGTAAGGTAAGGTTCGTCAGGAAACAGGACAAATGTTTCCTGACGCGGGTCTTAGTCAGATGATGACCCGCCTTTGGAGCTTTTGGTCATCTGACCGAGGCCTTCCGCTGGCTTACCGGTCCACCCCTTTAAAAATTATGGTCATTTATAACCATTGTTAGGATTTGTATTCATAATATTCAAGGTTATTATCACTGTTAATATAAACATCTTTCTTGAGAACATACTTTAAACCGCAGTGAATCGTCGAAAAATGCAATAAAAGAAAGTTTTAGCAGATTTTGCTATATTATTTTTTAATATTTCGCATATTTAAAAAAAAAATAATATAAAAAGTCTATAAAAATACATTTTACTATTGCATAATAAGTGAAGAGGCAATGTTCAGACGTTATACTCATCACTGGTAATGTTTATCTAATCATTGTTTCCACAGTGTAATATTTACCTCGTGTCACTACAGTGTCACAATATGTTTAATAGCTACAGTCGGTGAGACAAGCAAAACTGCCCTGCAAGAATTTTTTTCGACAATTTTGTCTTTGGTCTTGATATTATTTTGTCTTAAGCCTTGATGTTGTTTTGTCTTAAGCCTTGATGTTGTTTTGTCTTAAGCTTTGATATTATTTTGTCTTAGGCCTTGATTTTTTTTGTCTTAGGCCTTGATATTATTTTGCCTTAGGCCTTGATATTATTTTGTCTTAAGCCTTGATATTATTTTGTCTTTAGCCTTGATATTATTTTGTCTTAAGCCTTGATATTATTTTGTCTTAGGCCTTGATATTATTTTGTCTTAAGCCTTGATATTATTTTGCCTTAGACCTTGATATTTTGTCTTAGGCCTTGACTTTTTTGTCTTAGGCCTTGATATTATTTTGTCTTAGGCCTTGATATTATTTTGTCTTAAGTCTTGATATTATTTTGCCTTAGGCCTTGATATTATTTTGTCTTAGGTCTTGATATTTTGTCTTAGGCCTTGATATTATTTTGTTTTTGGCCTTGATATTTATTATCAAGCCTTGATATTATTTTGTCTTAGGCCTTGATATTTCGTTTTTGGCATTGATATTATTTATTCTCAAGCCTTGATATTATTTTGTCTTAGGCCTTGATATTATTTTAACTGAATAATGTTTAAATTTGCAAGACTAGTAATTTAGCAACTTCTCCTAACAATGCTATAATTAACGTAATATAATTTAGCTTAGTCTTGCCTGTCATGTTTAAGGTCAGACTATATTTAGTGTTATGTAACATCAATTAAATATGTTTCTTTCGTGGTGTTCAGATTTGATTTTGACAGACTTATTGCGGCAGTGAATTTACACTTCTCGCGAAGGTAAAACTGCAGTAAGCTTCTCTGAATTAGAACTGGAGAAGCCACTCGTGGGGAAACTGTCATTAAAAACAAAGGGGCACAATACCGTGACTGGAACAATACACAAGTAACCCGCACATAGGAGAAAGAAGCTTATTACGACGTTTCGGTCTGACTTGGACCGGTGTGAGTAGTGAATAGTCCAAGTCGGACGGAAACGTTGTCATGAGCTTCTTTCTCCTATATACGGATTATTGGTGCATTGGAACTTTTCTTAATGCCAATCAGTACAAACATATCTTTTACCTACAATCTGTAGATGTCACCACACAATTTCCCCATTTGCACTTGGCTTTTGTCAATACAGTGCTTACTTTGTCACAGCCGATGACTCTCCCCCCCCAAAAAAAATACGACATCTTTACAGAGAATGGTTGATCAGTGCTAGAAATCGTTTCATGGTTGCAAAAATTATACCTAACGATCAATTAGAATGATGAAGCTCGTGAGAGTGGGTAGAATGATTCGAACTTCTAAGAAATTATAATTTGGAACTCCAAGATTTGTAGACTTAACCTGTTTTTAGAATAGCATTTAGTGCGATACTGATTAAAGTGAAGGTGTAGTAAGATTGTTACCTAGCACTTGAATACTAGCTTGGA
Organism: Cherax quadricarinatus; assembly: GCF_038502225.1. Lineage (NCBI taxonomy): Eukaryota > Metazoa > Arthropoda > Malacostraca > Decapoda > Parastacidae > Cherax > Cherax quadricarinatus. The sequence continues at coordinate 28,631,668 of NC_091327.1, forward strand.
GCACGAGTAATTACTCGAATTGCCGCAGAGTTATGACTAGAAACAGCAGGATCAGATGGCTTCAGAGTGCCGCTTGAACCTGAAAGCTTTCTGAATTAATTCAGCGCTGAAAGATTTACACCAGCAGGAGCGTGAGACCCGAGGGCATAAAGTGTCCACTAACATTAATTTAGCACAAGAAAATTATTGCTAAGTAATACTGTATGATTCAAGGATTTCACTTTGCTTTACACAGTTTAATTTTACGATTCGAGACCTGTGATACTTGCTCACCTAATTTTGCTGACTAAAAAAACTATTAAAATTCCTCAATTCATTTGTATACTGATAAATATTATATTTTCTCAGTTTATTTACGGGACAGGAACTGTTGTATTTCCTTAGTTTATTTATAGATTATAAAGTGTATTACTTCCTCAGTTCGTTTACAAACTACGAACTGTTGAACTTTCTCACTTCGTTAATGAGCTGTTATCCTTCCTCGGTTCACTTACAGTCTAAGAGGAATTATTCTACCTCATCTGGTCCTGTTTTCAAAACCAGGTGAGACCAACACACCAGCAGGTGTAAGGAGGCTTGTCCATACGTCTCAACTCGTTTCGCCCGGAAACACGACTCCATGTCTTTCCCTTGTGACTGACTCCACCACTAAGCAGTTTCTGTAGTAATAAAGTTGCGGACAACGTCTGTACACAGTATGACAAAGTACATCGAGAAGCTTTTACATTTTTTCTCGTGTTTGATATTATAGCACAACATAATTACTCTGGACAGTTATCATCAGACAGAGCAATTCTATGTCTTCCACATGCTGCTCACACAATTTTTTTTTATTTATTTAAGTTTACGTTCTAAAAGCTGTGATTCTGTCTCATTTCACGAATATTATTAATCTCCCGGGGTGTGACCCACAACAGTCAGCTAATACCCAAGCACCTGTTTACTGCTAGGTGAACAGCGACATCAGGTATAAGGAAACATGTATAGAGTTTCCACTTGTACCAGTAATGATCCCGGATCCGTCAGTTGTGAACCGAAATCTTTACTACTCGAGCCACAGAACCACCTATATTGACTAGAATACTTGAAGTTAACCACTGCTGCTGTTGACTGATCTTTGAGCAGATTAAGTAATCTCTTTCCCCGGGATATTAAAGCCAGCTACATTAAACAACCACCATCCATAAGCTTCAAAAATCTACTCGGAATACAAACCATTAATTAAAAAATTAGTATAGTGTTTCTCCAGAGACTTGTTCGTTTTTTTTTAATTATATGTGGCTGCTGGAGTGAAGGTTGTCTCGTGGTTCACAGACTTCTTATACTCATTTGCATTAATAATTTTTATGTTTTGCGGGCATGCAGTATTTTCTTTTTGACTTCCCGTTTCAGTTTCCATAAGATTCTTCCTATTATTTTCTCTGCAGCTTCGTGAACTTATATATTGTTATTGTATCTCTCCTCCTGCCTATCAGTAATGTCATATTTATTGTCTTCATAGTCCCAGTGTCATTACTGTTAACACAGTTTGGAAAGGAAGTTTTACAGGACATTTCGATCCCCCCTGGACTCAGATATTTAAGATGTTGAATGCATAAACAAATATGCAAATGTTCGAACTTTTTATTTAGTTTACATATTTGTTTATGTTGCCTTCATACGGCAGCTGTATACACTAAATCTGGATCTAACTCTGGTTTAAGTTCAACATTTTCCAACTTGGATCTGTCATACTGCAGCCAGAATGTTATATTACTTAGCCAGTCTTCAGTTTCAATCCACTTCTTTACCACTCTTGTGCAGAAGGAATATAACTCAAATACGCGTATAATTTCCAGCTGTGCTCCCTTGTTTTATTGCATTACTAGTAAAAAGCTTATCCTTGTCTGCCTTGTCTACACCCCGCAGTATTCTTGAGGTCGTGACCTCAATCCCTCATATTATTCGTTTCTTTCCTTTGTTCTTCTCTTAATTGTTGTTGCGGGCGGTAGAGTATAAGTTTCTGGACCTTCAACCTCACTGCTTATCAAAGGTTTTACTATTTTCATGCCATGTGACTCCTGTTATACCTATCCTGAAACCTCTGCATGACGTTTGCATCAGTCACTTCATTCTTAAGTCACTGCCCTCCCTGACCACTCTGATGCTGAGGAAGTAACTTAATAGCGTCCCTATAGCTTCTCTAGGTGAGGAAACTAAAATAAAATATTACTTTTTTAACTAATAATTTCCTTTAAAAGAAGTTACTAATATTTTGACATATCTTCAGGAATATTTTGACACATCTTTTTAGCCACGTTATCGGAAAATTTTGTTTATCATAACACCATTGTATACTGAGGAGAGAATAGGAAGTTCAGTCACAGCATCCTGCTGATTAAACCAAGATTCATCTGGAATGACGCAAGAAACACAAGAGGAACCCATCCTACACTCTGGTGGGCACAATAGATCAATCTGATAACCCTCCAGTCTAGATCGTAAGGTTTCCATTATACCAAAAGCAATCTTTTTTTTTTCAAATGTATCATTTGGTAACCTCAGGACGATTTTCCCCCACTCATTATTTTAAATGCATTGTTTTACAAAACAACCTCACATTGATTTCGCATTTTTATTGCCTTTTTATTTTTTAAATTAAAAAATTACAAAAATTATGCATTTTTACAATATATCTCTGTTATAAATTGAATTAGGTTTCTTCTTATCATGCAGACGCAATTACAACACTTTTGTAATAGTCAATTTTTCGTTATTAAGGCAAAAGTATTGCCATATAGATTTATCCAGTTTTAATTTCCAAATATATGACCATTATTTCCTGATTCCCATCATTCAAACAGTCTGTCACTGCCTACCCCATCAAGTCTATTCAATGTAGTGTACATTGTTATTATATTTCCATTGACTCTTTACTCTATAATCCTGAGGTTCGAGTTTTCCTAGTCTTCCGTCGTAGGTCAGCATGTTAAGTTTTATTATGAATCTGTGGGCTTTCCCTGTATTCTCTACATTCTTGAACAGATGAGGGCTTCTGGAACTTGTTGCTTGCTCTATGATTAGTCTAACATTCCGTTTGTAGAGTCCTGAATGATTGTGATGTTTTTAAAGGCCGTTCTCGGATTTGCTAGACGCTCCTATGCCACTGAGACTAATCTGTTGATGTACAGCCCCGGTTTATTCCAACAAGGAGAACCTTGTTGCAAGTATGCACTTATTTTCTATATTCCTGTATTCTGTTCAGTTCGTCTTATAGTTTCCTTGTCTTCTCCAGTTTTTATTCTCGTATAATTCTTCATAGTATTCTTCATAATTCGTTTTCTCGTCTTGGCTACCCTTCTCATTTCATAGACTCTGCCCTCTCACGTGTTAAACGTAATTTCTTCTCTCCCAAACTCTCTACTCCTGGGAACTCTTCTGTCATCTGCCTTCCCTACATTTCCGGTCTTTCTTATCTCAACAATTCTCTCCGTCCCTTAGACATCAAGCTTACTTTCCGCCAGACTAATACTCTTCGCACTAATCTCGTTCATACCTCTCCTCCCTCTACAGATGTTCCTGGTGTCTACTCTATTTCTTGCTCCTCCTGTCCTCTTCAATACTTTGGAGAAACTGGTCGATCTCTTTCTGACAGACTTAGGGAGCACAAAAATAGTGTTAGGCTTGCCGACACTAACAATGCTCTTTTCTGTCACGTCAGAGATCATAGCCATCCTATTGACTGGTCTTCTGCTAAAACTGACTTCCCTACTTCCAACTTTAACAGTCGCCGTCTGGTTGAATCCTTCCTGATACACAACTTTCCTTGTATGAATCTTAGTCCTGGCTTCGTCTATGTAGATGCCTAGATGCCTTCCTCTCCCACTACATTGTAAAATGTTCCAAACTTCAGAACACCCGTGACTTAACCTGATTCCTCCTTTTTTCTTCTTCTCCCTCTTCCCTTTCCTATTTCCTTTTTTCTCTTCTGGGTTGTCTTTCTTCTGTCTTGTGTTTCTGTTCCTTCATTATTTTATCCATTATTTCCCCTCCCCCCAACCTCTGTGTTCTTGCTTTCCCTCTGTGGGCACCTAGCTCCCTGTGGGCACCTAGCTCCCTGTGGGCACCTAGCTCCCTTGTGGACACCTAGCTCCCTTGTAGACACCTAGCTCCCTTGTGGGCACCTAGCTCCCTTGCAGTGCTCCCCTTTCTTTGTATTTGACTGGCTCCTCCTCCTTTCTTCCCCATTACCACTTCCTTCCATCTCCGCCACTACTACTACTACTACTACTACCACTACCTCTTCCTGCCTATATATACTCGTCCTGCTCTACTTCTCGTTAGTATGACTTTGTAAATGGTCCAAGCTGGACCGAAACGTCGTCGTAAGCTCCTCTCTTCTATGTGCGGGTTATTTGTGTATCGTTCCAGTCACGGTATTGTGGTATTGTGCCTTTTTGTTATTTATATATGTAAGGCGCAAAATACAAGATTTAGTCTCTTTTGACATTTCATTTATGTATATGAGGAACAGAAATGATCTCAACACTGATCCATGCTGTACTCCACTAGTTACGACTGCCCATCCCGATAATTTATACTTATGTGCATAGCTGAACCTGTGTGTCACAACCACGCAACAAGTAACGGAGGTTCGGCTCTACATCCAATAATCACGAGACAGACACACCACCTAACTGTACTATCCAGCAGATGGCCATCGTGGTACATTCTCCTCGAACATCACTCTCTCCTTTCCTTATCCTTGAGTGTCCTGTGATCCAGTGTGCTTGAACCCTTGTTCTTAGGGTAAAGTAAGGACTTCCTTCTTAATACCCAGAATTATAACGTCTGCCCACACCTTTCTTTCCTACTTTAATTCTGCAACTCTGTGGTAGAATTCAATTGTTTATAAGACGGATGTTTCATTTCCTTCACCTGACCCATGCTGGTTGTTCACCATTCCCTTTGTCATTATTTTCCCCAATACCTTATAACGTATAAAATATAATGGATACAGATCTGTTGTGCAGTGTTACCTTTCCACTTCACAGGTTCCTTACAAACTAGGGATAACTCTTTCAACGATGTTTTGTCTAAAGATTCTGTCAGATGATGGTCCAGAATGGACCGAAACCTATGTCTCTAGATTATGGGCTAGTTATGAATTGTCCAACCACGGTATAGTGGCTTGCTCTTCTCCCATTGCTATCTGTCAGTCTTAATGTATGTATGCAGGGAATTCTTGTGATTTTTTTCCATCATTTTTCACAGTTGTTCTATTTCTAGTGACTCTTAGACTTGCCAGTTGAGTGACGGAATCTTGTACTTTCCCGTCTCGAGCGTGTATGTGTGTGTGTGCGCGCGTGTGTACTCACCTATTTGTACTCACCTATTTGTGGTTGCAGGGGTCGAGTCTTAGCTCCTGGCCCCGCCTCTTCACCGGTTGCTACTGGGCCCTCTCTCTCTCCCCGCTCCATGAGCTTTATCAAACCTCGTCTTAAAACTGTGTATGGTTCCTGCCTCCACTACGTCATTTTCTAGGCTATTCCACTGCCTTACAACTCTATGACTGAAGAAATACTTCCTAATATCTCTCTGACTCATTTGTGTCTTCAACTTCCAATGTGTGTGTGTGTGTGTGTGTGTGTGTGTGTGTGTGTGTGTGTGTGTGTGTGTGCGCGTGTGTTTGCATTTGATATAGTGTCTTGCTGGAAGAGCTGAAAAAGTGTATATTCCAGTGTATCAGGGGGAATTAGTTTCCATTTCCTGAAAGAGGAAAAATGGACTAGACAAAAGTGCAATTTTATCCACATTAAAGAATATAGGGTGAGTTAAGCAGGTATATGAGCAAGGCTAAGAAGATATAAGCAGTAATGAGCAGATATAAAGCAGGAATAAGCAGGTATAATAATAGAAGTAGATGGAAATAGGTATAAATATGCTATGTAACTCATAAAGACAAGGTTCTTATGAGAAAAATTTGTTATATAATTTCGAGTTTGATTGAAAGGTCTCAATCAGATGCCACGAGATACCTCGAGACCGCGGGATACCACGAGATTCCTCGAGACCGCGGGATACCAGGAGATACCTCGAGACCGTGGGATACCACGAGATTCCTCGAGACCGCGGGATACCAGGAGATACCTCGAGACCGTGGGATACCACGAGATTCCTCGAGACCGCGGGATACCACAAGATACCTCGAGACCGCGAGATACCACGAGATACCTCGAGACCGCGAGATACCCAAGATACTTCGAATACTTAACGGTAAATCGCATCATCGCGATATACCGTTAAGTGCTATAATATACTGAAAGCTGCAGTGAAATGATGACAAATGAAGTGAGATGCTGTGAAACTATGTAATTACACTGAAATGACGCGAGATATGTCAAGATATCTTATTAATGCTGTGAGATGAGGCGGGATTACGCGATATTCTTTGAGATAATGCAAGATGAGGCACTATATCTTAAACATCCAAACATCCAAAACTAAAATCATATCATCCTTCTCTTACGATACATCAGCCATTGACGAATGGAACTCTTCAAATATCGTATATTCAAGACATTTTGTGGGAAAACTGCCGTTTTAAAAGAATGTTTGATCAGTTTCAGAAGCTGCACACTCCAATAACATTTCCAACAATATTTTAAGTAGAATTCCCCCAGTGATAATATGAAACTGAAGAAGTTTTTCTCAAGTTATCACAGGGAAACTACACCGGGGATTGGTCAGTATGACATGGAACACCGGGCGCCTGTACACACCATAAGCTGCATGACCCTTTCTCTAGTTACAGTATGTAAACTAAATTTGAAGCCTATGACTTTTGAGGATGAAAAAAAAGGTGGTATCCTCTTAAACGCTCCTCTTTCAGAGATATCTAAATATTATCTACAGAAAAAAAAATTCACAGAATGATATAAAAATATAAACTGAAATAGTATACAAGGCCAAAATTACTGTAAATGGAAAAGTTTAGGAAAAACTGGAGGCTAGATTCTCCTTGAGGAGGTAAAAAATTTTTCCCTCCCAGCGTGGCAGTTAATTTTAAATCTATGAGAAGAGCTTGATCTATTAGGGTGATGTAGAGCCTGGAGAATGAGAGGCATTCAGGGGAAAAGGGATGATAATCCCAGTTCCTTTGATAAAAAGCCCTTCACCGGCATCACGGTACCTCGAGACCCAAGTGACTAGTCACTACCTAACCACGGCAAGCAGCACATATCATCTGGTGAACACGCATTTTTGTAAACACGCTCAAGGGAACAACTCGAACTAGAGTCGTTCCCCAGAGCGCTTCTACTTAGACTTCCTGGTCATTTTTGCAACACTGCAAGCTCCTGATGTGTTGATTACTGCACGAAAGTTCTAGAGCTATCTCTCAACTCTCCTCGTGGTTGTTTTCCATCATTTGTCGCCTGTCCGCGATTTTTGCATATATATATATATATATATATATATATATATATATATATATATATATATATATATATATATATATATATATATATATATATATATGTCGTGCCGAATATGTAAAACTGGTCAATTAGCAAGAACTCATTTAAAATTAAGTCCTTTCTAAAAATTTCTCTTATACGTTTAAAGATATATTTTTTTCATTAATGTTAATGTAAAACTTTATAATTTTGCACCAAAAGAATCTTAGAATACTTACTTAACCTTATTATAACAAGAGCAATTTATTTTAGCCTAACCCAACTAAATATATTTTAAAAACGTTTACAGTAATTTAATGCTAAACAAACACAATAAAATATATTTTTTTTCGCTAGGTTTAGAATGATTTTGGCGAAATTATTGCATACATAAATTTTCACTTGTCCTATATGGCAAGATGAGCGTTGCTATTTAAGCCAAGATCGCAAGTTCTGCCTATTCGGCACGCTCTCGCTTCACACGGTGAGGGCCTGGGTTCGATTCCCAGCCAGAGTAGAAACATTGGACGTGTTTCTTTCCACCTGTTGTCTATGTTCCCCATCAGTAAAATGGGTACCTGGGTGTTAGTCGACTGGTGTGGGTCGCATCCTGGGACACTGACCTAAGGAGGCCTGGTCACAGACCGGGCCGCGGGGGCGTTGGCCCCCGGAACTCTCTCCAGATAAACTCCAGATATATATATATATATATATATATATATATATATATATATATATATATATATATATATATATATATATATATATATATATATATATATATATATATATATATATATATATATATATATGTCGTGCCGAATAGATAAAACTGCTGAATTAGCAAGAACTCCGTTAAAATTAAGTTCTTTCTAAAATTTTCTCTTATGCGTTTAAGGATATATTTTATCATTTATGTTAATGTAAAAATTAATAATTTCGTACCAAAAGAACCTTAGAAAACTTACCTAAGCTTATTATAACAAGCGCAATTTAATTTAGCGTAATTCAACTAAATATTAAATATACTTTAGATAAGTTTACAATAATTTAATAATAAACAAACACAATAAAATATTTTTTTTTCGTTAGGTTCAGAATGATATTTTTGCGAAATTATTGCATACACAAATTTTCGCTTGCTATATTCGGCAAGAAGAGCGCTGCTATTTAATCCAAAATCGCAAGTTTTTCCTATTCGGCACGACATATTGTTCCTTCATATTTTCATATTTTGGGTCGCGCTGCAACCGAAATACATCTAGTGTTCATTTTAATTTAACAGTAGACAAATTCCACATTATTTTACACACACAAAAAACTGTCAAATGTTCGTTCTTACACACATGAGTAAAACTCTCCGTCCCGGTCAAAGAAAAGGCTTTTAAAAGTAACTTATCTTATTTGAAAAATCTTATACTGTCTGTATGACAATGACTTTATAACATTGGCAGAGAACACCTGTACTCTCCAGTAGTTGCAGGAACTGCTCTTTCGATAGAGCAACTGTGTGATGGAAGCTTGAGGCCGATCAGATGAAGCGTTCTGAAGCTTTAAAGAAAGTTTAGAAGGAGGAAAAACAGATGAAAAGATAAAATTAGGCAATTACTTAAATATACCTTTTTGGAGGACTTAATAATAATTTGGCAAATTGATGGGTGGGAAGAGGTGATAATTCTTAAGGGAAGGGGACGGGGGGGAAGGGTAGGACGTTATGTGTGGGTTATGAGGAGTGGTGAGGTGAAAGTGTGCGAGGGGGTGAAGGGGTGACAAAGGCTCTGCTGAGAGGTTTGAAGGGAAAAAAAGTGTAGAATATCAGTTGGGGTAAAAGAAGTGAGAATGGTGCAGGATTTTAGTATGATATGGAAAATGGAAGGGTAACGATCGTAGAAGAGGTTGTGGGAGGGATGAGAGAAGGAAGGGAAATGGAAGGGGTGATGATGAGAATGAAAGAGGAGATGTAGGGAAAGTGATTAGGGTGGAAGGGGGTAGTGATGAAAGTACATGGGTGGAAATATTGGTGATGAGAATAGGAAGGGGAGGGAAGGGATGGCAATGAGTAGTGAGGATGAGACTCTGAAAGTTGGAGAGGGTGACACAGAAAAAGTAGGGGAGAATGACACAAAGATGGGATACACACCCACATTGAAAAATGAGAAGAGACACTGAGAAAGCATTGACTAGGTATATAACAATACATGAAGATGGGGACAGGTACACGTACAGAGAGAAATCCCAGAATAAATGCACTCTTATATAAGATTAAAAAATCCACTTCATTAAAACAGGAAAATTTCAATGATAATTCACCCGCTAAAATTATTCTCTCCTACGCAGAGCAAACAAGGGATTTATTCCTAAGAGTGCAAATAGAAACACGAGTGTGACATGAGAGGTGCTCCACGCTGGGATAAAACTCACAATACCATGGCTCCAACGATTCATAACCAACCTACACTTTTCTCCGTCCAGGACCTACCTGTGACCCTTTTCGTGACCACTTCTCCTCTCGAAGCCCGGCCTGAAGGCATTGGCTAATCAACCAGGCTGTTCTTGCTAACTGCTCACAGGCCTACTTAGTTATCACAGCTTGGTTGATCTGGCACTTTCGGTAGGTGGTAATTTGGCTTCCTCTTGTAAACCTCTACCCTGTTTCCAGGACCATTTCAAGAACACTAGTGGAACTACGAGCCCAGGACCAGGCCAGGTCTTGAGCTGCTTGTCCCTGTCGATCCTATAATTCCTCTCAGTACTTTGTACTCTGTTATCATGTCCACATACTTACCTTCTTTAGTTTTTCCTCATAGATAATACTTGTAACCTCTGAGATTAGTCTCGCTGCAAACCTCTGCACTTCCATTTTTTGTTTTTGTCATTGTTAATCGACGTTCCTGAAAGCTAATTTAAGATCTGCCAGATCTTAAATTAGCTTGTGTGCGGTTGAGAAGGTCGCCTGGCGACCTTCTCAACCGCATCCGAAACCTCTCCATCCGTAACAAGAAAATAAGCAGTTTGGACGTGACTTCCCTCTTCACAAAAGTACGTACCACAAAAGCCATCGAGGTTCTACGACGTAAAGTCAATCAGGACCTTAATCTTCCTCTACCTCCCGGAGATTTTGTTGACTTGATTGAACTCTGTGTTAATTTCAACTGTTTTTCTTTCAATAACAAGCTCTATAAACAAACCTACGGCATGGGAATGGGGTCCCCCATCAGTGCCGTCCTAGCCAACTTATACATGGAACACCTAGAGTCCGAACACTTCGCCAACATCATCCCTTCAAGCGTCACTTGGTTACGTTACGTGGACGATGTCCTCGTAATAACTCCCAAACGTTTTGATGTACGGAATCTTCAGGCAAGGCTCAACGCAGTTGAACCGGCGATCCAGTTTACACTAGAAGAAGAGTCCAATGACAAGCTACCTTTCCTCGACGTCCTCATTCACAAAGACAACAACCTAAGATTTCAAGTTTATCGGAAACCTACCAATAAAAATGATCTCACACACTTCTATTCCAGTCAAGATACCAAGACCAAAAGAGGCATCATCATCGGGTTTTTTCTAAGAGCATACCGAATTTGTAGTCCTGAGTTTCTTGACGAGGAATGTACATACATTCACCAAACATTCACTGAGTTACATTTTCCTTCCTTTTTCATCAAAGACTGCAAGAAAAGAGCTCTTCAGATCATTAATTCTCCACGCACCAACACCACTCCCAACAAAGTTATAATTCTTCCCAACAGCCAGGTTGCACTGAACGTTTCTAAAGTACTTTCACAAGCTAACACCAGAGTCGCCATCGCTTTTAGCACTTCAATAAAGGATCTAACCAGGACAAATTCAAAGCACCACGAACGAGTCAACGCAGGAGTTTACACTATACCCTGTGGAGGTTGTGACAAGATTTACGTAGGTGAAACAGCAAGAAACCTCGACACCCGCCTCAATGAACACATTTACGCATGTAGGAACGATAACTTGAACAACGCCTGTGTACAACACCGAAATTCCACCAATCATCTCATGAAATTCAGAGACGCCCAATTAGTGATCAAAGAAACTAATTTCCGCAGACGCAAGTGCCTCGAATCAGCACTGATCGCTGTTTCGAATACAATTAAACAAAACAACGGCAGCTTCACCATCTCTGAAGTCTTAGCAAGAATCCTCCTGAAAACAGTAAACCCTGCCATCACATAGTCTCTCCTGTTATACTACACCAAGCACATTACAGAGAGTGAACACTGAAACAGGCTGCCTCTATCCAGTCTATATTTGTCCAACCTATTTTTATGTTACCCAAGTAATAGCTATTATATCCTTTTACTCATGTACGAATTAATTGCTCTACCATATTGTATTACTACTACTACTACAACTTTTGTCACTACTACTACTACTACTACTACTACTACCACTAGTATTGCACCTCACTCTGAGCTTATATACCCTCTGTGTCCATGTATTGTTTGTAATGGTTTGATAAAGCTCCTGGAGAGCGAAGCGTTGCCACAATAAAATGTCACATTAGTTGCACTTGTGTCCTTTTTCTTTGTGAATGAAGACGCCCACAATCAGAAGCTTTGACCTGCCCACATGGGCCCTTCTGGCCACTTCAGCCAGTCTGTCTACCATCGCTCTGTTACTCTCATCATATTCTTACCTTGGCCTCCTGTTATTCTGTGGTAGGTTAAACATCACTGTAATTACCACCCTGAGACCTTCAGACTGAAGTGTTCCTATTATGTAGTCTCTTGTTTTAACTGTCTCCTCTCTCCAGCTCTTCAAAATTCATTTTTTTTCTTTTGGTGAGCAGTACCAATCCTCCTCCCCCTCTATTCCCTCTGTATTTCCTCAAGATCTGGTATCCAGTTGGAAAGATTTCATCTGTCATTATTCCTGTGGGCTTGGTTTCTGTGAAAGCTATGATGTCTGGTGATGCCTCTTTGATTCTTTCGTGCCACGCATCCCACTTATTCATTATTACATAAGCATTGATGTACCATGCCTCCAGTTTCCTCTCCAACACTGTATTCTGGGGGGTTCGTGGGGTTTCGGGGAGTGGGGGACCTGGCAGCGTACTGTGTGTGTGTGTGTACTCACCTAATTGTACTCACCTAATTGTGGTTGCAGGGGTCGAGACTCAGCTCCTGGCCCCGCCTCTTCACTGATCGCTACTGGATCATCTCTCTCTCTGCTTCCTGAGGTTTGTCATACCTCTTCTTAAAACTATGTATGGTTCCTGCCTCCACTACTTCACTTGCTAGGCTATTCCACTTGCTGAAAACTCTATGACTGAAGAAATACTTCCTAACGTCCCTGTGACTCGTCTGAGTCTTCAGCTTCCAGTTGTGACCCCTTGTCCCTGTGTCCCCTCTCTGGAACATCCTATCTCTGTCCACCTTGTCTATTCCCCGCAGTATCTTGTATGTCGTTATCATGTCTCCCCTGACCCTTCTGTCCTCCAGTGTCGTCAGTCCGATTTCCCTTAACCTTTCCTCGTACGACATTCCCTTGAGCTCTGGGACTAGCCTTGTTGCAAACCTTTGTACTTTCTCTAACTTCTTGACGTGCTTGACCAGGTGTGGGTTCCAGACTGGTGCTGCATACTCCAGTATGGGCCTAACATACACAGTGTACAGTGTCTTGAACGATTCCTTATTAAGGTATCGGAACGCTATTCTCAGGTTTGCCAGGCGCCCGTATGCTGCAGCGGTTATTTGGTTGATGTGTGCCTCCGGTGATGTGCTCGGTGTTATGGTCACCCCAAGGTCTTTCTCCCTGAGTGAGGTCTGTAGTCTTTGTCCACCTAGCCTATACTCTGTCTGCGGTCTTCTTTGCCCCTCCCCAATCTTCATGACTTTGCATTTGGCTGGATTGAATTCGAGAAGCCAGTTACTGGACCACATGTCCAGCCTCTCCAGGTCTCTTTGCAGTCCTGCCTCATCCTCGTCCGATTTAATTCTTCTCATCAACTTCACGTCATCTGCGAACAGGGACACTTCAGAGTCTATTCCTTCCATCATGTCGTTCACATATATCAAAAATAGCACTGGTCCTAGAACTGACCCCTGTGGGACCCCGCTCGTAACAGGCGCCCACTGTGATACCTCTTCACGTACCATGACTCGTTGCTGCCTCCCTGTCAGGTATTCCCTTATCCATTGCAGTGCCCTTCCTTTTACGTGTGCCTGATCCTCCAGCTTCTGCACTAATCTCTTGTGGGGAGCTGTGTCAAAGGCCTTCCTGCAGTCTAGGAAAACGCAATCTACCCAACCCTCTCTCTCGTGTCTTACTTCTGTTACCTTGTCATAAAACTCCAGGAGGTTTGTGATACAAGATTTGCCTTCCATGAACCCATGCTGGTTTTCATTTATAATCTTGTTCCTTTCCAGGTGTTCGACCACTCTCCTCCTGATAATCTTCTCCATGACTTTGCACACGATACATGTCAGAGACACAGGTCTGTAGTTTAGTGCCTCGTTTCTGTTTCCTTTCTTAAATATGGGGACTACATTAGCTGTCTTCCATTTCTCAGGTAGTTGCCCAGTTTCAAGGGATGTGTTGAAGATTGTGGTTAGAGGCACACACAGCATCTCTGCTCCTTCTCTAAGGACCCATGGGGAGATGTTGTCCGGTCCCATCGCCTTTGAGGTGTCAAGGTCACTTAAGAGCTTCTTCACCTCCTCCTCAGTTGTTCGTATGTCATCCAACACTTGTTGGTATATTCCCTCTTGATGTTCCCTTCTGTTCTGTCTTCCCACAGCCCTTCCTGTCTCTACTGTAAAAACTTCCTTAAATCTCCTGTTCAGCTCCTCACATACCTCCTGATCATTTCTTGTGAGTTCTCCACCTTCTGTCCTTAATCTGATCACCTGGTCTTTGACTGTTGTCTTCCTCCTGATGTGGCTATACAACAGTTTCGGGTCAGTCTTGATTCTCGATGCTATGTCATTTTCATACTGTCGCTGGGCCTCCCTCCTTACCTGTGCGTACTCATTCCTGGCTCTGCGACTGATCTCCCTATTTTCGTGTGTTCTCTGCCTTCTGTACTTTTTCCATTCTCTATTGCACTTTGTTTTTGCCTCCTTACACCGTCGGGTGAACCAGGGGCTTGTTCTGGTCTTCCCGTTGTTACTGTTGCCCTTGGGAATGAACCTTTCCACTGCCTCCTTGCATTTTGTTGCTACATATTCCATCATTTCATTTACTGGCTTTCCTGCCAGTTCTCTGTCCCACTGGACCTCCCGCAGGAAGTTCTTCAACCCTATGTAGTCCCCTCTTTTATAGTCAGGTTTTTCCCATTCTACTCCTGTTATTCTCTCCACTTGCAGCTCTACTATGTATTCAAAGCACAGAACCACGTGGTCGCTAGCTCCTAGGGGACTCTCATACTTGATGTCCTCAATGTCTGAGCTGCCCAGGGTGAACACAAGGTCCAATCTTGCTGGTTCATCCTCCCCTCTCACTCTGGTAGTGTCCTTAACATGTTGGTGCATGAGGTTTTCCAGCACCACGTCCAACATCCTGGCTCTCCATGTTTCGGGACCCCCATGTGGCTCCAGGTTTTCCCAGTCAATCTCCCTGTGGTTGAAATCCCCCATAACCAGCAACTTTGCTCTGCTGGAGTGAGCTCTTCTTGCCACCTCAGCAAGTGTGTCCACCATTGCTCTGTTGCTCTCTTCATATTCCTCTCTTGGCCTCCTGCAGTTCTGTGGTGGATTATACATCACTGCAATGACCACTTTGTGTTCCCCCGACTGAAGTGTACCTGCTATGTAGTCTCTTTCTCCCGTCTCATCTATTCCTTCCATTTTCTCGAATTTCCATCTGTTTTTTACGAGCAGAGCAACCCCACCTCCCCCCCTGCCCCTTCTATCTTTCCTCATGATCTGGTATCCTGGTGGGAAGATTGCATTTGTTATTGTCTCCATGAGTTTTGTTTCTGTAACTGCTATGATGTCTGGGGACTTCTCATTGATTCTTTCTTGCCATTCCTCATGTTTATTCGTTAATCCATCTGCATTTGTGTACCAAACCTTCAACTTCTGTTCTAATACTGTAACTGTGGTGCGGGGGGTGGAAACAGAGGGATCGGTGTGTGATGGTTGGTTTGGATTGTTCAGTTGCCTTAGGGTGTCGTGGCTGGAGTCCTTCTGCAGGTGTTTCTGGGTGTGTGTGTGTGTGTGTGTGTGTGTGTGTGTGTGTGTGTGTGTGTGTGTGTGTGTGTGTGCACGTGCGTTTATGCGTGTCTAAACATTTCCATATCATAGAGGTAACAATGAGTAGTAGAGTCATGCTGGATCGAGCAACAGGCGCAAAACTCAAGTAAGACTTTACTAAACAAGTATTAATGAAAATATCATCCAGAGGTAACATTCGCCAGGATCAATAAGAGTTCAGGCAAATATTTCTTTTACTACCCATGTTGTACCGGCCACCATCCTTGCTTCACCTCCAGCACAACTACATTTCAATCCCACACTGGTCTAAAATTCTTGATAGTGTGAAATTTCACTTCACAATAGTTTATACACAAACTTCTATGCATGAATTTCTACATAATTTATATGAAATGTGATGATTTTTTTTACATCGTTTGGTTGCATGATATATTGATATTAATTTGTAAATGTGTTTTATATGCGCTGCGACATTACCAGACATTAGTTTATTATCTTGCGCAAAATTTTCCCTGAAGGAAGACTACTACAGAGAGAGCCTATCTGTTACTTGTAACAGTGATTTTTTCTAGACTGGTTTTTGTTTAGCCTATCTGTTACTTGTAACAGTGATTTCTTCTAGACTGGTTCTTGTTTACCCTATCTGTTACTTGTAACAGTGATTTCTTCTAGACTTGTTCTTGTTTAGCCTATCTGTTACTTTTAACAGTGATTTCTTCTAGACTGGTTCCAGTTTAGCCTATCTGTTGCTGGTAATAGTGATTTCTTCTAGATTGGTTCTTGTTTAGCCTATCTGTTACTTGTAACAGTGATTTCTTCTAGACTAGTTCCAATTTAGCTTATCTGTTACTTGTAACAGTGATTTCTTCTAGACTGGTTCTTGTTTAGCCTATCTGTTACTTGTAACAGTGATTTCTTCTAGACTAGTTCCAGTTTAGCTTATCTGTTGCTGGTAACAGTGATTTCTTCTAGACTGGTTATTGTTTAGCCTCACTTTATTTCATTTGTGTCTACTGTCTGATGCTTTATTATTATATAGATATAAATAGAAGATTTATCAAAGTAGTCTTCAAGTGAGACTTGTTTAATATATAATTGAAAAGTGTGTTAGTTACCGACGATCAAAAGTATTTGTCGATAGACACTTGTTTTCGTTTGTGTGTATTCACCTAAACGTGGTTGTTGGGATCGAGTCTTAGATCCTGACCACGCCTGTGTGTTAGTTACCAGTTGTTAAAATAGCTTGTCTATAGACATTTGGCCTGAGTTTTTTTTTTTCCTATATATTCATCTATATGTAGTTACAAGGGTCGAGCTCTAGCTCCAGGCCGTCTCTCAACTTGCCGCTTACTAGATTCACTCCTAGCTTTGCGGGTCTTACAGTGTCTGCTCTTAAAAACTATGCATGGAGTCTGCTTCCACCACCTCACCGAGGTCATTCCTCTTCATGACATTCCTGTGGCTCATCTGTTTTTAACTTCCGCCTCTCAGACAACCGGTCTTTGTCTGCCCTATCAGCTCTTCTGAGTAAGTTGTATGTTGTTTTCGTCTCCCCTGGTCCTTCTATCTTCCAGTGTCATTAGATTCAGTTCCATTAGCCTTTCTTCGTAGCTCATACCCCTTTAGTTCAGGAAGGAGCCTCGATCCATACCTTCGCACTTTCTTATCATGTTTCTTCAAATGTGCGTTCCATGCTGGTGCTGCATACTCCACGATGGGCCTGACATATGTTGCGTAAATGGCCCGGATTAACGCTTGAGAGTCGTGAAGGCCGTCTTAAATTAACCTGGCAAACATTGGTGATTATTCAACTGTTGTGAGACTCTGACGATATGCTAGGCGCTATTTTTGTTGCTAAGGAATGTTTTCTTCTTTAAGCGAGATGTGAAGCCTCTGTCCCTCGAGTCTATACTCCGTGTCCAGTTTCTTAGCTCCTTCCCCCATTTTCAAAACCTTGCATTTGCTGGGGTTAAATTCATGCAACCACTTATATGAACAATTGTGCGCTTTGTCCAGATCAATTTGCAATGATTCCCCTTCCTCATCTGTTTGTGTTCTCCTCATTAGTTTTTAAATCATCAGCGAAAAGGGATACATCCAACAGTCCCAACCGGTATGTCATTCACATAAATCGGAAACAGTACTGGTTATAATACCGATCCTTCAGGTACCTCACATGTTACTCCTCCCCATTTTGATATCTGTTCTACCCTTTGCCTTCCCGTTATGCGTGAGTGTGTGTGTGTATGTGTGTGTGTATGTGTGTGTGTGTGTGCGTGTGTGTGTGTGTGTGTGTGTGTGTGTGTGTGTGTGTGTGCGTGTGTGTGTGTGTGTGTGTGTGTGTGTGTGTGTGTGTGTGTGTGTGTGTGTGTGTGTGTGTGTGTGTGTGTGTACTCACCTAATTCACCTAATTTTGATTTTAGGGATCGAAGCATAGCTCCTGGTCCCGTCTTTTCACTGGTCACTACTAGGTCCACTCTCTCCCTGCCCCATGAGCTTTATCATATTTTATATGTCGTTATCATGTCCCTCTATCCCTCCTGCCCTCTAGTGTTGTCAGGTTGAGTTCCCTTAACCTCTCCTAGTCTTGCTGCAAACCTTTGCACTTTCTCTAATTTCTTGAAGTGTTAACCAGGTGTGGGTTCCATACTGGTGCTGCATACTCCAATATGGGCCTGACATAGTCGGTGTACAGTGTCGTGAATGACTCCTTATTTAGATTTCGAAACGCTATTCTCATGTTTGCCAGGCGCGTTTATGGTGCAGCAGTTATTTGGTTGATGTGCGCCTCAGGAGATGTGCTCACCCCAAGATCCTTTTTCTTGAGTGAGTTATACAGCTTCTGACTGTATAACTGTACTCCGTCTGCAGTCTTCTTTGTCTTTCTCCAAGCTTCATAACTTTGTAATTGCCGGGGTTAAACTCCAGGAGCCATATGTCGGACCAGGCTTGCAGCCTGTCCAGCTCCCTTTGTAGGCTTACCTGACTCTCGTCCGCTTGTGTTCTCCTCATTAGTTACACAACGTCTGTGAAGAGGGACACCCCTGAATCTATCCCGTCCGTCATGTCATTCACATATACAAGAAACAACCTCTACCTAGGATTGACCCTTGTTGAGCCCTA
Organism: Cherax quadricarinatus; assembly: GCF_038502225.1. NCBI lineage: Eukaryota > Metazoa > Arthropoda > Malacostraca > Decapoda > Parastacidae > Cherax > Cherax quadricarinatus. The sequence continues at coordinate 28,650,419 of NC_091327.1, forward strand.
CTCGTGTGTGTGTGTGTGTGTGTGTGTGTGTGTGTGTGTGTGTGTTTAAGATGACCAGTTGTAGTTACAAGAAAATATATATATTTTTGATGCCTAGTCTTCAGTGTCTAGCTTGTAAACTAAAAGTTTATAATCTCCAGTGGCAGTTGCACATACTTCTTGGATCCCGTTCCAGACGTCAACTGCTCTGTGATGAAATGTACTCACCCACCTGCTGTTGCTGTGGTCGATTCTCAACTCCTGTGTGTGTGTGGTCGGCAGATCATTAAAGCCACCACCATAGTCTCCAAGATTTACCCTTAATCCCCCTGACCACTGACCAACGTCGACGATGTGACCCACAAATTGACGACCTGTACATCCCCTCTCCCCTCGGACCCTGGACCCTGGTTTCTGGATCCTGGACCCCCGCTGTTTGATTACAATTTGCCTTTTTCGTTATACGTCACGGTGGATTGAGCCCAGATCCGGATGGATGGGTTGTAGGAGAGTCAAGTACGGATATTTGCGGCTGGGAGTGACACGCTCAGGTGTGTGGGATTAATTAACCTCGTGTGTGAGGGTGTGATAAACCTACGATCTCCCGCTGGTCATGCTCCGGCGCTCCAGGAGGAAGAGAATTGAACGGCTAGATATTTGGTCGTCAAGGTTTAGAGAGAAATCCTCAAGGATATTGTGACTTTGTGGTCTCAGAGAAGTGATGTTTCTCTTCCTGGGGCGTTGTAGAGGTTGCGACGTATGGTGAAGAACTGGTGTGGGTTGGTACACAGTGCAAGGAACTGGTGTATACCTGGAGCATGCCTGGAGAGGGTTTCGGGGATTAACGCCCCCGCGGCTCGGTCTGAGACCAGGCCTCGTGGTGGATGTCTGATCAACCAGGCTGTTACTGCTGGCCGCATGCAAAGTGACGTACGAACCTCACCCCAGCTGGTCAGGTACTGACTTCAGGTGCCTGTCCAGTGCCTTCTTGAAGACAATCAGGAGTCTATTGGTAATTCTCCTTATGTATGCTGGGAGGCAGTTAAATAGCATTGGACCCCTGACAGTTACTGTGTTGTCTCTCAGTGTACTCGTGGCGCCCCTGCTTTTCAGTGGAGAAATGTTGCATCTCCTGCCGAGTCTTTTGCTTTCATAAGGAGTGATTATCGTGTGCAAGTTTGGTTCTAATTCCTCTAGGATTTCCAAGTGTATATTATCATGTACCTCTCTCGCCTGCGTTCCAAGGAATACAAATCAAAGGACTTCAACCGTTCCCAGTAATTTACATGCCTTATCGTACTTGTGTGTGCCTGCCTTGAGGGGGCAGTTAGTGTACAGCAGTATTCCAGCCTAGAGAGAACAAGCGATTTGAAAAGAATCATTATGGGCTTGGCATCCCGAGTTTTGAAGATTCTCATTATCCATTCTATCATTTTCCTAGCAGATGCGGTAGATACATTGTTGTGGTCTTTGAAGGCGAGATCCTCTGACATGATCACTCCCAGGTCCTTCACATTACTATTTCGCTCTATTGTATGATAAGAATTTGTTATATACCCTGATACATTTTTTATTTCCTCAAGTTTTCCATATCTGAGTTGTTGAAATTTCTCTTCATTGAACTTCACATTGTTTTGAGTGGCCCATTTGAAGATTTGGCTGATGTCTGTTTGGAGTCTTGTTGTCATGGCAATTCGGGTGTCATCTGCAAAGGAAGACACGGAGCTATGGCTTACATACTCAAAAGCCTGTCAAATTTTTAAAACCCACTTGTCTCCACTCACCTCAATCTCACAAACACAAAAACAAACACACACGACCTGTGCAACCAAATGCAGGTGTGTACACATGCATGCATGGGTGCACAAACACACACACTCACAAACACACACACACACACACACACACGCACACACACACACACACACACACACACACACACACACACACACACACACACACACACACACACACACACACACACACGCACACACACACACACACACACACACACACACACACACACACACACACACACACACACACACGCACACACACACACACACACACACACACACACACACACACACACACACACACACACACACACACACACACACACACACACACGCGCGCGCGCGCGACAAGGTTAGTTCCAGCGATAAGGGGAATGTCCTATGAAGAAAGATTAAGGGAAATCGGCCTGACGACACTGCAGGACAGGAGGGTCAGGGGAGACATGATAACGACATATAAAATACTGCGTGGAATAGACAAGGTGGACAAAGACAGGATGTTCCAGGGAGGAGACACAGAAACAAGAGGCCACAATTGGAAGTTGAAGACACAAATGAGTCAGAGAGATATTAGGAAGTATTTCTTCAGTCATAGAGTTGTCAGGCAGTGGAATAGCCAAGAAAATGACGTAGTGGAGGCAGGAACCATACACAGTTTTAAGACGAGGTTTGATAAAGCTCATGGAGCGGGGAGAGAGAGGGCCCAGTAGCATCCAGTGAAGAGGCGGGGCCAGGAGCTAAGACTCGACCCCTGCAACCACAAATAGGTGAGTACAAATAGATGAGTACACCTAGTAGCGACCAGCGAAGAGGCGCGGCCAAGAGCTATGACTTGACCCCTGCAACCACAAATTAGGCGAGAACACACAAAAAAAGGGGGGCTAAGATGCGACCCCACCCCTACAACTACGTACTGGCAAGTACACAAAAATACGCATACAAAAATTATTAAGGTATATAGACACACTGGTTATAAATGACCATAATTTTTAAAGGGGTGGACCGGTAAGCCAGCGGAAGGCCTCGGTCAGATGACCAAAAGCTCCAAAGGCGGGTCATCATCTGACTAAGACCCGCGTCAGGAAACATTTGTCCTGTTTCCTGACGAACCTTACCTAACCTAACCTACGCATACAAAAAATACAGTGTATACATGCAAAAATACATCTACACAAACCCCTCCTTCCAAGGACAACCCTCATTTCTTCCACCACTGATTTATATGCCTCTCGGTCATCATATTCTGCTGCTCTAATTGCACAAACCATTTGAACAACTCCTCTGCCCTCAAAGTAATACCTTTCATAAAAAGGCAATCTCTAATTTTTTACACTCCAAATTCTTTGAGGTGCTCTCCAACATGAGAAAGAAGCTATAAATAAAATGTTAATGTACAAGATACAGAACTGGTGTGACTTGGTACACAATGGAAGGAACGGATATGAGCTGGTACACAAGATAAACAACTGAGGTGAGTTAGTACACAAGATAAGGAACTAGTGTGAGTTGGTACACAAAAGACGGAACTGGTATGAGTTGGTACACAGTGGAAGGACATGGTGTGAGGTGGAACACAGTGGAAGCAACTGGCTAGAGTTGGAACACAGTGGAAGGACCTGGTGTGATTTAGTACACGATGGAAGGAATTTATGTGAGTTGGTACACAATGGAAGGAACTGGGATGCCACCGTCTGTCAAGCCTCTTGTGACAATATGTAACGATTTCGGTGTGCAGATTTGGGACTACTCCCTCCAGGGTCTTTCAGGAGTAGATTATTATGCATGTCCCTCGCCTACTTTCAAAGAAGTACAGTTGCACCCGATAATTTAGGTGCTTGACTGAGTTTATACGACCTCTGAAGGTTCTCTGTACTTTTTCCACCTCTGCAGTTTCTTTCTTCTTGAAGGGACAGCTAGCATACAGCAACATTCCAACCAGAGAGAACGAGTGACTTTAAGTGTATTATCAGTGGCTTGAAAGTTCTAGTTATCCAACCTACAATTTTCCTTGCATATGTGGTAATGACGTTGCTTTGCTCCTTGAACGGGAGATTTTTCTGACATTATCACTCCCAGGTCTCTTACATTGAACTTGGGTTCTATTATGTGATTTGAGGTTGACTTGTTTCTCTACATTGTTTTTATTTCCTCAGTCCTTCCGGAACTCAGTAACTGTTTTTTTTTTTTACTGAACATCACATTGCGTTCAGTAGTTCACTGAAAGAATTGGTTGATGTCGTGTGTGTTTGTGCGTGTATGTGCGTGCTCTCACCTATTTTTGATTGCAGAGATCGATTCACAGCTCCTGGCCCCTGTGTGTGTGTGTGTGTGTGTGTGTGTGTACTCACCTAGTTGTGGTTGCAGGGATCGAGTCATAGCTCCTGGCCCCGCCTCTTCACTGGCCGCTACTGGGTCACTCTTCCTGCTCCATTAGCTTTATCATACTTCTTCTTAAAGCTATGTATGGATCCTGCCTCCACTACATCACTTCCCAGACTGTTCCACTTCCTGACAACTCTGTGACTGAAGAAATACTTCTTAACGCTCGCGTGTGTGTACTCACCTAGTTGTACTCACCTAGTTGAGGTTGCGGGGGTCGAGTCCGAGCTCCTGGCCCCGCCTCTTCACTGATCGCTACTAGGTCACTCTCCCCGAGCCGTGAGCTTTATCATACCTCTGCTTAAAGCTATGTATGGATCCTGCCTCCACTACATCGCTTCCCAAACTATTCCACTTACTGACTACTCTGTGGCTGAAGAAATACTTCCTAACATCCCTGTGATTCATCTGTGTCTTTAGCTTCCAACTGTGTCCCCTTGTTGCTGTGTCCAAACTCTGGAACATCCTGTCTTTGTCCACCTTGTCAATTCCCCTCAGTATTTTGTATGTCGTTATCATGTCCCCCCTATCTCTCCTGTCCTCCAGTGTCGTCAGGTTGATTTCCCTTAACCTCTCCTCGTAGGACATACCTCTTAGCTCTGGGACTAGTCTTGTTGCAAACCTTTGCACTTTCTCTAGTTTCTTTACGTGCTTGGCTAGGTGTGGGTTCCAAACTGGTGCCGCATACTCCAATATGGGCCTAACGTATACGGTGTACAGGGTCCTGAACGATTCCTTATTAAGATGTCGGAATGCTGTTCTGAGGTTTGCTAGGCGCCCATATGCTGCAGCAGTTATTTGGTTGATGTGCGCTTCAGGAGATGTGCCTGGTGTTATACTCACCCCAAGATCTTTTTCCTTGAGTGAGGTTTGTAGTCTCTGACCCCCTAGACTGTACTCCGTCTGCGGCCTTCTTTGCCCTTCCCCAATCTTCATGACTTTGCACTTGGTGGGATTGAACTCCAGGAGCCAATTGCTGGACCAGGTCTGCAGCCTGTCCAGATCCCTTTGTAGTTCTGCCTGGTCTTCGATCGAGTGTATTCTTCTCATCAACTTCACGTCATCTGCAAACAGGGACACCTCAGAGTCTATTCCTTCCGTCATGTCGTTCACAAACACCAGAAACAGCACTGGTCCTAGGACTGACCCCTGCGGGACCCCGCTGGTCACAGGTGCCCACTCTGACACCTCGCCACGTACCATGACTCGCTGCTGTCTTCCTGACAAGTATTCCCTGATCCATTGTAGTGCCTTCCCTGTTATCCCTGCTTGGTCCTCCAGTTTTTGCACCAATCTCTTGTGGGGAACTGTGTCAAACGCCTTCTTGCAGTCCAAGAAAATGCAATCCACCCACCCCTCTCTCTCTTGTCTTACTGCTGTCACCATGTCATAGAACTCCAGTAGGTTTGTGACACAGGATTTCCCGTCCCTGAAAACATGCTGGCTGCTGTTGATGAGATCATTCCTTTCTAGGTGTTCCACCACTCTTCTCCTGATAATCTTCTCCATGATTTTGCATACTATACATGTCAGTGACACTGGTCTGTAGTTTAACGCTTCATGTCTGTCTCCTTTTTTAAAGATTGGGACTACATTTGCTGTCTTCCATGCCTCAGGCAATCTCCCTGTTTCGATAGATGTATTGAATATTGTTGTTAGGGGTACACATAGCGCCTCTGCTCCCTCTCTCAATACCCATGGGGAGATGTTATCTGGCCCCATTGCCTTTGAGGTATCTAGCTCACTCAGAAGCCTCTTCACTTCTTCCTCGGTTGTGTGCACTGTGTCCAGCACTTGGTGGTGTGCCCCACCTCTCCGTCTTTCTGGAGTCCCTTCTGTCTCCTCTGTGAACACTTCTTTGAATCTCTTGTTGAGTTCTTCACATACTTCACGGTCATTTCCTGTTGTCTCTCCTCCTTCCTTCCTTAGCCTGATTACCTGGTCCTTGACTGTTGTTTTCCTCCTGATGTGGCTGTACAACAGTTTCGGGTCAGATTTGGCTTTCGCTGCTATGTCATTTTCATATTGTCTTTTGGCCTCCCTTCTTATCTGTGCATATTCGTTTCTGGCTCTACGACTGTTCTCCTTATTCTCCTGGGTCCTTTGCCTTCTATATTTCTTCCATTCCCTAGCACACTTGGTTTTTGCCTCCCTGCACCTTTGGGTAAACCATGGGCTCATCCTGGCTTTTTCATTACTCCTGTTACCCTTGGGTACAAACCTCTCCTCAGCCTCCTTGCATTTTGTTGCTACATATTCCATCATCTCATTAACTGGCTTCCCTGCCAGTTCTCTGTCCCACTGAACCCCGTTCAGGTAGTTCCTCATTCCTGTGTAGTCCCCTTTCTTGTAGTTTGGCTTCATTCGTCCTGGCCTTCCTGCTTCTCCCTCCACTTGTAGCTCTACTGTGTATTCGAAGCTTAAAACCACATGGTCACTGGCCCCAAGGGGTCTTTCATATGTGATGTCCTCGATATCTGCACTACTGAAGGTGAATACTAAGTCCAGCCTTGCTGGTTCATCCTCTCCTCTCTCTCTTGTAGTGTCCCTTACGTGTTGGTACATGAAGTTCTCCAGTGTGTGTGTGTGTGTGTGTGTGTTTGAAGATAGTAACATGGAGACAATCTTACTGACCAAATTCATTTATCCTACTCATAATTTTAAATAATATTTTCACTACGTAGCTCAGCTAATTATTTGGTTGCAATAACTTACCACATCATGCTAGCTGCTGGTTGTCTAGGGCCAAAAAATAAAAAAATCGTTTCAGTAAAAGCCTTTATAAAGTCTTGTTTTAGGAGTAAGATATTCTCTTTCTTTTACGTAGATCAAACTAAATGACTGGGTAGAGCTGTGTTAGCGACAGTCAGTGCCATCAATGAGCAACAATCAGTGTGCGACAATGAGTGTTTCAGTGAGCAAAAGTGTTATCAAGTACAATCAATTCTCTCAGCGAGCAAACACGGCGTCGTCCCTGAGTCATAAACAACGCACTACAATCAGCGTAAATACTGCAAGAATGAATACCTTTCCTGCGCCACCAGGAATGAAATGAGGAGTGATACCTGACTCAGGTACGCCAGCAGATGATTAACCGGCTACGGGTTATTATTTGACTAGTTCTGGTATGCCGGGGGAAGATTAACCAGTTACGGTAATCATTGAACAAGCTCCAGATTAACCACTTTTCGGGGACATCCTTTGGCCAAGATCGGTGGCAGGAGACGCTTGCCTTCGTATAAATTTTTGCTTAACACTGTATGCAAAATAGCAATTTTTGTCTGCGCGTTTCATAACAGCAGAGGTACAATTAGTGCGTATGGTGGAAAAGTCTAGTGTGGAAAAGGACACTGGTTTAGAGTGCAGGACATTTATTAAAGAAATCGTTAAACGTTTCGCTACGAGTACCTTCATCAGATTAGGACTGATGAAACCAACTGGGAAGGGGAGGGCGTTCCTTTTAATATTGTACTGAACTGTACACAAGAGTCCTTTTCCATAGTTTGTCGGTATCATCATGCCATTTAAAACAATGTCTCCTGCATTCAAGCCTTGTTTTTTTGTGAGGGGGGAGTGAAAAAGATGCAAAGATGGTAAGAATGAGGAGTCAAGGACTGGGGCAGAGTAAAGCAGTGAAAAATGTGAGTGGGTAGATGGGGAGATTACATTTCGCCATCTTAGCATCTGCTTTATTGTGTACCCCGTTATCCATCATTTAGATGTTATCACAAGAGAATATGGATACACAAAAAACTAGGCACTATGCCCTACAAGGACAAGAAGGCGGAGATAAGAAGGATTATGAAGCTTAAACACTTTGGGTGGGTTTTAAGGAAATGAGATTTGAATTACGAGTGTCATTTATAATTCTAGGACTATGTGCTCGTCAGAATTAATTCGACGGTCTGTTTTGGTGTCATCGGAAAATTTGCTTATGTTGCTATTTATTCCCTCATCTTTGTCGTTTATGTAAATTGTGAAGAATAAGGAGCCCATCACTGACTCCTGTGGAACACCGCTTATAACGCGTCCCACACAAATCAGTTTTAAAGGATAAGAACTGTTATCGTACCTCAGCTCATTTCAAAGTCGACCCCTGTCTAAGGTATATTACCACCTCTTTAGAATGCCACCCACAACAGTCGACTGACATCCAGGTATTTATTTAAGGTGAACAGGAGAAGCAAGTGTAAGGAAACACGCCCAACATTTTCGCCCTTGCAGGGGATCGAACCACGGAAATTTAGTGAGTGCACTACCAACCAAGCCACGGGACACCCTATTATGTCCTCTGAGCATTCTGAATGTCGCTACTGTAAACAGAATACAATCAGAGGTACTTGCCCCACTTCCTCATATCTAACATATACAGTGACATAAACCATAGTACTGTATCACTATTTGAAGACGATACTAGAATCTGTGTGAGAGTGTCGTCCAATGAAGACAGCGAGAATCGAAACTGATTTCAAAAAAGTCTTCCACTGGGCCACTGACAACAATATAATGTTCAAGGGAGAAATAAAAAGCAGGATCAGAATTCAAGATAAACTCAGATCATTTAGTAAAGCATAAGTCTAGCGTGAAAACCTAGGAATAATAATGTCGAAAGGTCTCGCGTTCAAGCAGCGCAACAGTGTTGTTATTGCCTCTACAAGGAAAATGAGAGGTTTGTTAAGTAGGACTTTCAAAGCAAGAGAAGCCAAACCATTGATGACACTCTTCAGAGGGGTAATGGGGGCTAAAGCCCCTCCCAGATGCAATTTTTTTTAATTTATTTTTTTTTCAATTCATGACTAACTTTCAGTACATTGTACTGACCGGTGATTATACAAGCACGATAGTAAAAAAAAAATTCACAAACAAACTGAAAATCATATGTTTTTAAGAAAGATTTTCAGCATCTTATCATTTTTAAAATAATCTGACTGATCTCAAATTTTAAATTAGATAATATACTCTGGCGTAATCTCTGTACATATGTTATATCCACGATCTCTTCCGAACCATGTATTTTGACTCCCTCTCCCCTCTCCCCCTCCCCTCTCCTCTCCCCCTCCCCTCTCCCCCTCCCCCCTCCCAGGTTGAAATCTACACTCCGCCATATAAACACCAGGTGAGGAATAAAATATAGGATTTATTGGGAATAAACATTGACAACCAGCTCTTGTCTTCCTGCTGTAGATTCTTGGAGGCCATCGCCTTCCTTCCCTCCCTCAACCCGCGGCCTGGTCCAGGATCAGGCCTCCTGTTTGATGACCTGATCAATTAGACTACTGGTGCTAGCAGCATGCAGTCTAGCGTAGGCACCACAACATTGCTGCTGATAGTCTAGAACAGCCAGAAGCACCGTCTGAGGATTGATCTCCAGTTAATGGGCAATGCTGAAATGGGTTAATCCAGTTATGGGTTAATTATGTAATTAAAACTTCAATAGAGACATATTTATTAAAGATGATCTTTGATATATCTGTAAAAAACAAATTAACTAAAAGCAATTATTAAAATAACGAAGGGGGGGGGGTGGAGAAAAGAATTCCCCCAACCAACTCAAAATATAAAAAAAATCTTCTTGGAATTTCTCTCGTTTCTCTAAGACTATTAATAAATTTGTGTGAGGTTAGAGGTAATATGGAGCAAGTGGAGTAATAGGGAGGAGTCGGTGGAGTAGATAGGGAACGGAGGGCTGGGGAATGGATAAAAGGAGAGAGGAATCAGAAGGGTACGGATAGAGGGGAGGGGAAGAGGGGAGAGGGTGAGGGGTCCGGGAGAGGAAAATGAGTCAGTGTTGGCGGAAATGACCTGGTGTGAGGATTAGGTGGACTACATGAGGTAAATATTTGCGTTGGTCAGGGCGGGGTGCCAGGCCCCCGTGTGTGTACTTACCTATTTGTACTTACCTATTTGTGGTTGCAGGGGTCGATTCATAGCTCCTGGCCCCGCCTCCTCGCTGGACATTACTAGGTCCACTCTCTTCCTGCTCCATGAGCTTTATCGTATCTCTTCTTAAAGCTGTGCATGAATCCTGCCTCTACTACATCACTCTCCAGATTGTTCCACTTCCTGTTTACTCTAAGGCTGAAGAAATACTTCTTAACATCCCTGTGACTCGTCTGAGTCTTCAACTTCCAGTGGTGACCTCTTGTTGCCGTGTCCCATCTCTGAAAGATCCTGTCCCTATCCACCCTGTCAATTCCTCTAAGTATTTTATATGTCGTTATCATGTCCTCCCTATCTTTCCTGTTCTCCAATGTCGTCAGGTCGATTTCCCCTAAACCTTTTCTCGTAGGATATTCCCCTTAGCTCCGGGACTAGTCTTCTTGCAAACTTTTGCACTTTCTCTAATTTCTTGTCGTTCTTGGCTAGGTGTGGGTTCCAGTATGGGCCTGACGTATCCGGTGTACAGAGTCTTGAACGATTCCTTGCTAAGGTGTCGAAACACTTCTTATATTTGCCAGGAGCGCATATGTAGTTGCCGTATTCAGTGGATGCGCGCCTCATTTGTCCTCGGTATTATACTCAAGATCCTTTTCCTTGAGTGAGGTTTGTAGTGTGTGCGCGTGTGTGTGTGCGTGTGTGTGTGTGTGTGTGTGTGTGTGTGTGTGTGTGTGTGTGTGTGTGTGTGTGTGTGTGTGTGTGTGTGTGCGTGTGTGTGTGTGTGTGTGTGTGTGTGTTCGCTCTCACCAATTTGTGGTTGCATTAGTTAAGTCACAGCTCCGAACCTCACCTCGTAACTGGCTACTGCCTGGTTCATTCCCTTATAACCTCGAGGACCTTGTCTTGAATATACTAAAATCTGCATGGAGAATGAGAGAGAGAAAGACAGAAAGAAAACTAGAGAGAGAGAGAAAGAGAGAATGAAAACTAGAGAGAGAGAGAGAGAGAGAGAGGGTGGGCTTTAAACACATGGGGAGTGAGTCGTAAACCTCACAGGCCAGCTGGCTCTAATAAGAGTCATCCAAATAGGTATATCTCTAATTCTCTATATACCACAGGGAAATTAGCATGCTAGTGGCTTTGAGGGGACTAGAGCTAGAGTTCGCCACAGCCACGCTGGTGTGGGATTATTCTGTACAGAAATATACTAGCTGGATGACTCATATTGTAGCCAGCTGGCCCAGTGGTTAACGCACTGGCCAGTGAGTGTTCTCACTTCCCATGGCTTGAAACCCCACCCGTACCGTGGTTTGTTTGCAATCGTGTTATTATGATTCCGTGAATCAGTGGTGTCAACGAGGGGAGGTTACCACCCCTATAAAATTTGCAAATTGGTTCGAACACAACCCAAATCCATTACTAAAAGGAATGATTATGATACACCCGCGCTACGGGTATGAATCCGATCGGAAGAGAGATTCTCTAGGTATTACATGGAAACCAATAAAATTAGCTAACTAAAATTTACATATTTGAAAATGAAAGCCAAATTTTCTTTTAATAAAGCCTACAGAACTAAAAAAAATTGAAGCCTATCACGAAAGGCATTCCCCATTAATTAACCTGAATCCAGGGATTCGATTTCTTTAACAATTTCGGTAAAATTTGCTCTTACATAGTCGAAAAAGAACACAAAGGCACAGTACTGTGACTGGAACAATACACAAATAACCCGCACGTAGGAAAAAGAAGCTTAATGACGTTTCGGTCTGACTTGGACCATTAACTAGCGTCACAAAGTTTTTTCTATGTGCGGGTTATTTGTGTATAAAGTCTAAATTTGTAAGTCTCCCTTTTTATAGAATGCATCAGCTTTATTAATTTGAAGCCGATCAAAAGAGTCATTCTTTAGATATTCAATGGAAATTATTATCCCCACTTGTTAAATAAAATTTGTCAAATTGGAACTTATGCAGTCCAGTGATATTGCCAATTTTGCTTTTTGGAAAACACAACAGAGCTGAAAATTTCAATCCGATCTGAAGAAGCATTTTCCAGTTATGGCACTCATTCCAATGATTCCTTTCTTTAGCTAAGTTTGTGTATTGAAAAAAATTCCTACACACAAGCTAAACTTAATGGGTGCTCTCCATAGCATTAATCACCCATTAAATATTGAAGGAGTTCAAGAAATAAATTCAAATTTATTTTACGCGATTTATGGGGAATAAATCTTCACACATTTTTACACTTAATATTAGTAAAAATAAAACGCATTTATGACTCTTGGTATCAAGGCACGTAAGTGACCCTGCACTTATACACTAAGTTCTTCCATCGGAGAAGTAGGAGGCACTTATTCTGAACGTTTAAAGAAAAGCAGCAGAAGCTTTTGAAAGTTATCGGAACAATTCCAGCAATCATGGAATCTACAACTTCAGTCACTGGACAACTGCGTAAGCCAAGAGTTCCGTGAATTTAGCACTAGTTAGCCTATACCAACAGTGACAATATGAAGCCGACTGGATTATGTCCGTCTGATGCTATGAGCGAAATCGAAACGAAAATCTGGAGAGAAGGAAAAGAAAAAAAATAGGCACCTACTTAAAGATTCCCTTCGGTGATACCTAACAGAGCAGAACACAAAACAGAAAGTATCATGCATTCTGCATTCATATCTCTATTAGCCGACAAATGGGTATAAAGACAGAGCAAAGCTCCATTACAGATGACACTTTGCTCAAGGATGAACTTTAGCAAGACCTGATAATGAATAAGACACTTGCACAACACCTGGGTATTTTGATTTACGATGAAGTGTTGCCATCCAGTGGCATGTTCAGTGCAGTACAGATTGTATTCTGGAGATAGGGGAAGAAGGGGTAAACAGTCTCTCAACCTTGATAGCTATTCAACCACTTAACCTTAATAAAGGTTAAGGAGAGAGGAGACAACGACAGGCTGAAGGCGAAAAGATGGAGCAGGAAGGTTGTGTAAGGGAAGGGAGCCGGTAACAGGAACACGATGCAGGAGTTTGCAGCAGGACAACATGGAAGCGAGAGCAAAAGAGTGAGAAGAAGCAGTAATCAGAAAGAAAAAGCATGAGCAGAAGTGTGTACGACAGCAGAATATGTAAAACGAAGGCAGGTGCAGAAAAAAGCGTTTGCAGCAGCAGAAGACAGAAAAAGGAGACAGGAGAACAAATTAAAAATGTACAGCAGCAAAAGACAGAAAGAGGCAGGAGCAAAAGAGAAAGCTCGCAGTGAGAGTGCACAAAAACAGGAAGCCGGAGCAGACAAGTGTACAGCAGCAGAAGACAGAAAAGGGAGACAGGAGCACAATAAACAACGAGGAAGGTGGGAGGAAGATGAAACAAGAGAAGAGAGGATTGAACCGGCGCGCAGCTAACTAAGAGTGACGGGGCTCTCCCGTGGGGCTGAGGTTTGGTGCGCTAGTTGTGTAATTACTCCCGCCTGTCAGTGAAGCGCCTCGTTAACTCCTCGCTAACTACCCCATCTCCCCCACCTATCACGGTGGTTAGTGGTGGCCCTAGTTGTTACTGGGCTCACCTGCTTAATTGCGGTGCTGCTATTGGTGGTTTGTGAGGTGATTAGTTTTAGAGAGGAATGATGTACTTACTGAGTCTGTGCGCAAGAATATGCTGCTACATTTATTCTCACTTATAGCTCATCTTTGTATAAAATGTGTGTTTTTTGCTAACGTGAAATGAAGAGTTTGAGATTAACTGAATATTACACCAGTGACATGCGCAGTTTGTATTCATGTGTACTTACCTATTTGTGACTGAAGGGTTGAGTCTCATCTCCTGGCCCTGCCTCTTGCCACTTGCCATCTTAGCAAGTGGCAAGAGGCAGTGGGCAGTGGGCTAGTGGGCTAGTGGGCCGTGCCATTCCTATTCCTCAAACTATGTACAGACCTTGCCTTCACTCACCAACCTTAAGCTGAAAACATAGTTTCTGACATCCTTGTAACTCCTCTTTGTCTTTAACCTCTGTGTACTTGTGTACTTGTTTCCCGCCTTACAGATAGTCTAGCCCTGTCCTCCCTAGAATGCTCTCCGAGTATTCTGATTGTCGTTACTGTAAACAGAATAAAATCAGAGGCTGCTACAGTGAAGAACTCTGTTTCCCAAGGCACGGTACTTGCCCCACTTCTTCATGTCTGATATATACAGCGACTTAAACCATAGTACTGTATCACAATTTGCAGACAATACTAGAATGAGCGAGAATCCAAGTTGATATTAAACAAGTCTTCCAGTGAGCCACTGACAATAATATGATGCTCAATGAGGAAATAAAAATAGGATCGGAGTGCAAGACAAACTTAGGTCATTCAACAGAGCATAAGTCTAGTGCGAAAACCTGGGAATAATAATGTCGAAAGTTCTCGTGTTCAAGCAGCGCAACAGTGTTGTTGTATCTACAAGGAAAATGAGAGGTTGGATAACTAGACTTTTCAAAACAAGAGATGTCAAACCATTGATGACACTCATAAGGTCACTCGTTCGCTCTAGGTCGGAATATTGCAGTATATTAACGGCCCCTTTAAAAGCAGACGAAAGTGCAGAACTAGGAAATATAGAGAACCTTCACAGCTCCTATAAATTCATTCAAGCACCTAAATCACTGGGAGCGCTTGAAGTCCCTCCAACTATACGCCTTAGAACGTAAGCGAGAAAGATACATGATAATTTACAACTGGAAGTTTCTGGAGGAACTGATCCCACACATGCACATTGAAATATCTACCTATGACCACACGAGGCTTAGCAGGCAGTGCAGGATATCTCCAATGAAAAGCAGGGAAACTCAATAAGTGTAACAGATCCCTAGCTGATTTCAAGAGGAAACTCAACAAATTCCTCAAATAATTTCCTGATCATCCGGGCTGTGGTGCATGCATTTGACTCATTTTCCATAGTTCGGGAGCTAGTCTCGCTGCATATGGCTGCACTTTCTCCAGTCACTTAACTCGCTTTGTTGAGTGAGTGTTCCATGCTGGTGCTGTTTACTCTAAGATGGCGTTAACATGTGTCACATATAGGGCTGTGAATGACTTTTTGTTGAGATTCCTGAAGGATAGTCATGGATATTCCAAAGGTCATTCAGGTGATGTGTGTCTCCGGAGATACACTTGGCACTATTTTTACCCCTAAGACTTTTTGAGTGAGGTTTGTAGCCTCTGTTCCCCGAGGCTATATTCCGTTTCCAGTCTTCTTATCTCTCCCGCAATTTTCATAACATTGCATTTGCTGATTTTTCTTCTAAATTACTTTATACAGCGTAATGCGAAATCGCGAACAAACGATAAAAGATGCAAAATAACTACAGGGGGAGTTGAATGATAGTTCTAGGCTTTTCGAAGTTTAATGCTATTTTTTGTGTATTACCTTAAATAATGGGTTTACATGTGCTGCCTTCCAGATCTCCGGTTATCGTCTCATATCCTTTAAGTTACAGATTTTAACTAGTGTTTCAGCCAGTGCTTCTGCTCCCTCTTGCAAAATCTACAATTACTCCTCTTAATGTCCCATTTCCTTTGATTTTTTTCAGCTCATTCAAAAGTTTCTTTATCTTTCCCTTGAGTCTGTTTGATTCGCAGATGTTGCTCCTGCTTACACTAAGAATATCGCTTTAAATCTTTCATTTAACGTTTTGTTGGCTTCCTTATCCTTTCTTGTGAATTCCCCCTCCTCCTCCTCCTCCTGGTTTTTGCAGTTGTCTTTCTTCGGAAGTACCTATGAATCAGTTTCAATTCAGACTTTGCTTATGCTAATGTTGCTTAATTCTCAACATGTCTCTCAGGTTCTCTCATCACCCTCGTTTAGTCTGAGACGTCTGCTCGTTTATTTACTTTCTTCTGATCTTTGCTCTCTACAGTTTTTTTTTTTCATTTTCTTCAAATTTCGTTTTTTTCCTCTTTGCATCGTTGTTTGATCTACAAACTCTTTGTTTTTACCATTTTCTGTTCTAGGTATGAAGCTCTTCTCTGCCTTCCGACACTTTCAGCCCAGGTACTGAATTATCTCGTTCGGTTATTTTTCTTCCACTTCTATTTACACTCTCGCTTCATTTAGAAATTCTCTCATTCGTTCTGAAACTTGCTCTTCGGAAATATGGTTTCTTCTGTCTTCCACCTGCCACTCTTCCCTCAATGTTTAATTTCCCAAGGTATTCGAAATTCAATACTGCAAAGTTGCTAATATCCAGAGGTCTCTAATAATCTATTTCAACTGTCAGATGTACTTATGGTAAATACCAGGCCGAGCATCGTTGATTCATCCTACTCTTTCTCTCTTTCTCTCTCTCTCTCTCTCTCTCTCTCTCTCTCTCTCTCTCTCTCTCTCTCTCTCTCTCTCTCTCTCTCTCTCTCTCTCTCTCTCTCTCTCTCTCTTTTCTTTTTTTTTACACAGGGTTTGACAAGGTTAAGGATCCCTAGCTTTATTGACAAGCTATTTACAGGTTAAGGATTCCTAACTTTATTGGCAAGCTAAGAGCTGTTACCTACATCAGCTCATTTGAAAGCATTTTTATTGTTATGAAACATACAAGTAGGAAACAGGATGAAGTTGGAGCCATCTGTGGGCCAGCATTTTCATTTGATCAACTGACTTTATCTCGTTGACATCATTATGCTGTACGAATGTGTTCCATACTCGAGTCATCCTGGGTATGTATGATCTCAGATGGAGTGATGTTCTGGAGAAGGGTACAGCCAGAGTGAAGTTGCTGCTTTCTGCCCGTCTTGTGGCATAAAAGCTTGTTTCACGCTGTCCTCGAAGTGGATCCAAGTGTGGTATTTTGACAATATTGGCCTTGTACATAACAGTAAGGCAACCCACATCCCTCCTATGTTGAAGGCTCTGCTGAAATGACAGATCTATCCAGGATGGGTCCAGGCGAGAGATGAGACGTCTTGCTCTGTTCTCTACTCTGTCAAGCAGTCGCAGATGAGAGGGGGGGGGGCAGGCAAACCAAGAAAGTGGAGCATACTCAAGGTGTGAGCGTACTTGTGCCTCGTACAAAATCTTGCAACCCCTACTGTCAAGCAGATGCGAGATACGGCGAAGTGCTGTAAGCTTCCTGGCTGCCTTGTTTGCAAGATTTACAACATGGTTCTTCATGGTTAGTTTGGAGTCAAATTTCACCCCAAGGATATCAACTTCTTCTCCAGGTGCCAACACCCTCCCATTCATCCTTACTACTGCACCAGCATTACCATCATGGTGCCTAGAGACGATCACCATTTGCGTTTTCTCAGGTGCAAATGTTACTTGCCATCTATTTCCCCAAGCTGATATAGCTCTCAGCTGGTGATTGATGTAGCTTAGAGCAGCTGGCATTTCTTCTCTTGGATAAGTGAATGTCAGTGTACAGTCGTCTGCATATGCATGTGATTCTGGGATGAGATGAAGAAGGTCATTGAAGTAGACATTCCATAACAATGGACCCAGCACGCTTCCTTGTGGAACACTTGCCCCAATAGGATGTCTTCCTGATTCTGTTCCATTGAGAACTACACTTAGAGATCTACCATGAAGGTAATCACTGAGGAGACATAGCGTAGAGCCTGCAATTCCCAGTGCTTGAAGTTTTGCTAAGAGGCCCTGGTGCCACACCCGGTCGAAAGCACAAGCAATGTCCAGTGCTACCACACAGCTGACTTTGGATTCATCCAGTGACTGGTGCCACTTAGTGGAGAGGTTTAACAACAGATCAGCAGCAGAGTAACCTTTCCTGAAGCCATATTGACGATCACAAAGTAGTGAGTGGTAGTCAAAAAACTCTGTCATTTGTCTTGAGATTATTGTCTCAAGGATCTTACCAGTGATTGACAGGAGTGACACTGGTCTGTAGTTGCTGATTTCTGCTCTGCTCTTCTTTTTGTGAACAGGGACTACATTTGCCTCTTTCCATAGAGAGGGCCATTTACACTGTATTAGGCAGTGCTGAAAGATGCGAGTTAGAGGTGCTGCTAGGTGGTCTGCACATCTTCTCAACAATCTTGGGCTCAACTTGTCTGGGCCCACAGCCTTTTCTTGGTCAAGCGATTTAAGAAAGAAATGCACCTCTTCCTGCCTTATTGTCACCACTGACAGTTTTGACACAGTTCTTGCAGCTAGCCAAGGAAGGTCCCTTGCTGGATCAGGAACTTGCATTTTGGTAGCAAAGTGTTCAGCAAAGAGGTCCGCCTTCTCTTGACTACTAGTAGAGGTGGTCCCATCCTGTCGATTTAGAGGTGGAATGAGTTCATCAGGCAGATAACCTTGTCTGTCCTTGACCAGGGACCACCAGGTTTTGGAGCCTACCCTACCTGATGCTAACTTTCTTTTAGTGTCCACCTCCCATTTAGCAATGGCCCACTTTTGAACGTCACCCATATGCCTACAGGCTTGCGTGTGCAAGTCCCTGTTATAGGTGGTAGGATGTCTCTTATACCTTCGCCATGCTTTGTACTTAGCAGTAGCAGCCTCTCTACAACGAAAGCCAAACCAAGGCTGATCTGTAGGCTTCGCCACATATTGCCGGTGAGGAATGTGTACTTGTTGTAGATTAAGTATGTGTCCAGTGAAGGCTTTCACTTGGTTGTCAACATCCCCTTGGAGAAGAGCATTCCAATCGGTGGTGGCGAGCTCAGAGCAAAGGGCTGGCCAATTACCTCTTTCCCATAGCCAGGTTGTGCGTGTGGACTCCTCACCTCGTTCTGTTGGGATCTTAAGTGTCGTAAAAACAGCCTTGTGGTTAGACGATTTAACGTAGCCGAGGGGTTGACAAGTGACTATGCCTTCTGCCAGATCACTCACTACTGGGTCAAGGGAGGAGCCAGAGATATGAGTAGGGAAATTAACAAAGTTTCTCATGTAAAACACTGCAAGAAGGTCATCAAAGTCCCTCTGTATAAAGTGCTGGTTGAGGTCACCAACAATTATAATATGTTGACAGTTGTGTTGTAGCAGAAGGGAGTCAATATTTTCCATTAGGAAGTTGATATGGTCTGCATGTTGCCACTGAGGTCTGTACATTGCACATGCTAGTACAGAGGTACTAGTGTTTATACAGAGCTTGAAGAACATCATTTCAAGATGTGTAGGGATGGCAACATCAATGTGCTGGGCATGAACACTTTTAGAGAAGCACACAGCAACACCTCCTCCTTGCCCTTGCCTGTCTCTTCTCATCCATGAGGTGTAGCCAGCAATTCTTGCAAAATTTTCTGGAGTCCTGTCATCCAAAAATGTTTCAACAACAGCTATCATGTCGGGACGTCGAGTGTTCACAAAACTATGTGTGAGCTCTTCAACATTAGTAATGAAACCTCTAATGTTGGCCGACAGGATGCTGATAGACTGGCTCCTCATGATGAAGTGGTCAGCTTGAGGTGGTGGGTGTGTAGGGAATGTAAGGTGCCTGCCCTTGAGAGAGGTAGGGTACTGAGGCAGCTGCAGGGATGTAGGTCTGTGGTCTTGTATAAGGCACAATACCACCTGCTGGGCTTGGATAATAGTAGCTAAGTGGGTGACGTGTGAGAGTGTTCACCAATTCAGAGATCCTGCTGATTTGTTCTGAGAACAGGTCTCTAAACAGGTGGCCCTGTCTGTCAAGTTCCTTTTTCTTCCGACACTGGTCCTCCTGATGTCCTTTCTTGTAGCAGTAATTACACCTGGTATCTCGCAGGCAGTTGTTGGCAGTGTGCCCCTTCCGGTGACAGCGAGAGCATAGCCTAGGTGCCTGGGAGGGTGGACTAGAATTTGTTGCACCTCCTGTGTTTTGCAGATTTGTCCTCAGATTCTGCCGCTGGAACTGTGTTAGTGGAGGGTGAGACGGCTGTAGATGTCTTCCTCCTCCACGTCCTCTTCCACGTCCTCTGCCCCGTCCTCTACCAGTTCTGACAGATGCGTCCCTGCTGTTCGTACTTTGGCGCAGTAGGTGATCAGGTGCAGTGATAGTTCCCTGATCATTAACTGCACCAATCTCTGGTGGAGAAACTCCTGGCTCAGAACTTGCTGATGAAGCACTGCTACCAGATTCTGGAATAGTGTCGGCAGGTGTGCTGACCGGTGTAGGATCAGAGATGGTATGTGCACTGTCAAGTGGACTGGCAGTGGCTGAAGCAGAGATGCCAGGTGTAGGAGAATTAACAGATCCAAGGCTTCCCTCGTTGCTGGGAAGAGAGGAATTGTGTTAGAATTCCCAAAGGTAGTGTTTTGAACTCTGTCAGTCTGTGGGACCTTAGCGATGACAGAATTCCACCAGTTGTTTACCCCTGAGTTAAGCTCAGTGTGGGACTTCCAGTCTTTGTCAATAGTGTCACCATCAGCTGAGCAGCTTACGTCACTTGATGTAGGCTTGCACTGGCCTTCTACAATAGCTTGTAGGTTATCTAATGATTTGAGGAGCTCAAGAAGTGCTTCCCTGTGATGGATTATCTTAGCTGCAACTTTACAACACAGCCCAAGAGGGCAGTCTTGATCTTTGGACAGGAGTCCCTGAGGTAGGACTTCTGAACCTTCCTCCTGTAGCTCCAGGCTTGTATCCACATATACCACAGGATTATGGATATCCTTCAATTTTCTGAAATTTTCAACCTGGCTGCAACAAAATTCTTCTTCTGGAATGCAATCTGTGTGGCAGTAGTTGGAACAAGTAGGCTCCTTACATCTAAGGAGAATTTTGTCCCTTGTGGTATACCCACAAACACTGCAGTAACTACTGGGACAATAGCCAGATAGCGTAGATATTCTTGCTATTTTGCTATTTCTCTCTCTCTCTCTCTCTCTCTCTCTCTCTCTCTCTCTCTCTCTCTCTCTCTCTCTCTCGTGTGTGTGTGTGTGTCTGCGTGCGCATACTACAGTTCCCTCACCTTCGTATCTTGTAGCGTTGTAAACCTTAGATTTTCTGTAGCGTAGGAGATGCTTGAGCAGCTGTGTGTTCCAAGCTAATTCGACATACTTAATGATTGGCCTGACATATGTTATGGAGGTTATCGAAGCTGCCCTTCAAAGTAGTGCTTAAGGTTATCAGTACTGCGTCACTAATGGCGTGATTCTGATCGTGTCTGTATCCAGCAAGACAGTTGACGTCATATTCATCCATAGATTTGTTTTCCTTGTTAAATATCTTGAGCTGCTCTCCTCAGAATCTGTACTCAGTTTCTGGTCTTTACTTTCCCACCTGATTTCCATTATGTTTCACTTGTTTGGGATGAACTCACTATCCTCGTCTTGGACGCAAATTGCATGACCAACCGCAAACACTGGTGATTAGCCTCTGACTACCGTGGTATGTTTACATTTATGAGAAACAGATGTTGTTTCTTTAGTAGAAATCCTTGACTGACCGCTCTTTTAGCAGTCGTTGTGACTACATGTTTGTGCACGTGAGTGTAGTTATGGATGTAAGGGCTTGTGTGAGTGTATTTTTGCGTGTGTGATGACCTATGATTGTGTGTGTAAAGGCTTGTGTGAGAATATGTTTGCGTGTGTTAGGGGCTTATCTGAGTGTATGTTTGTGTGTAAGGATCTATGTGAGTGTGTGTTTGCGTAAGTGATGATGACCTATGTGACTGCGTTTGTGATAACCAATGCGAGTACTTTATTAAAGTGTTTGTGAATCCTCATACACTTAATAAAGTAAGTCTGAAAACATTATTTTATTTAGATATAGATATCCGCCGGAGTTTCATTTGTGTAAATGATGATGATGATGATGATGATGATGATGATGATGATGATGATGATGATGATGATGATGATGATGATGATGATGATGATGATGATGCTGATGCTGATGATGATGATGATGATGATGATGATGATGCTGATGATGATGATGATGATGATGATGATGATGATGATGATGATGATGATGATGATGATGATGCTGATGCTGATGATGATGATGATGATGATGATGATGATGATGATGATGATGATGATGATGCCGCCGCCGCTATTACTACTACCACAGCAGATAAACAAAATGCATTTTATCTAAAATATGAATTTCGTATTAACACGTATTTGTGAAAGAAACTTATCAGTGATAAAACACGCCTGGTTACCGGTGAAGGAGGAGGGCGGAGTACCTCCAGTAGAGGCACCTGTAGTTACTTGTGGGACAGGTAATTGGACCAGTGTTATCACTTGGCTTAGTTAGAAGACATAACCTCTATTACCCAACTCGGGAATTCTGCACCTAAGCTGTTATTACTGATAAGGTGTGTGTGTGTGTGTGTGTGTGTGTGTGTGTGTGTGTGTGTGTGTGTGTGTGTGTGTGTGTGTGTGTGTGTGTGTGTGTGGTGTGTGTGTGTGTGTGTGGTGTGTGTGTGTGTGTGTGTGGTGTGTGTGTGTGTGTGTGTGTGTGTGTATGTGTGTGTGTGTGTGTTTGTGTGTGTGTGTGTGTGTGTGTGGTGTGTGTGTGTGTGTGTGTGTGTGTGTGTGTGTGTGTGTACTCACCTAGTTGTACTCACCTAGTTGAGGTTGCGGGGGTCGAGTCCGAGCTCCTGGCCCCGCCTCTTCACTGATCGCTACTAGGTCACTCTCCCTGAGCCGTGAGCTTTATCGTACCTCTGCTTAAAGCTATGTATGGATCCTGCCTCCACTACATCGCTTCCCAAACTATTCCACTTACTGACTACTCTGTGGCTGAAGAAATACTTCCTAACATCCCTGTGATTCATCTGTGTCTTTAGCTTCCAACTGTGTCCCCTTGTTACTGTGTCCAATCTCTGGAACATCCTGTTTTTGTCCACCTTGTCAATTCCTTTCAGTATTTTGTATGTCGTTATCATGTCCCCCCTATCTCTCCTGTCCTCCAGTGTCGTCAGGTTGATTTCCCTTAACCTCTCCTCGTAGGACATACCTCTTAGCTCTGGGACTAGTCTTGTTGCAAACCTTTGCACTTTCTCTAGTTTCTTTACGTGCTTGGCTAGGTGTGGGTTCCAAACTGGTGCCGCATACTCCAATATGGGCCTAACGTATACGGTGTACAGGGTCCTGAACGATTCCTTATTAAGATGTCGGAATGCTGTTCTGAGGTTTGCTAGGCGCCCATATGCTGCAGCAGTTATTTGGTTGATGTGCGCTTCAGGAGATGTGCCTGGTGTTATACTCACCCCAAGATCTTTTTCCTTGAGTGATGTTTGTAGTCTCTGACCCCCTAGACTGTGTGTGTGTGTATGTGTATGTGTGTGTGTGTGTGTGTGGTGTGTGTGTGTGTGTGTGTGTGTGTGTATGTGTATGTGTGTGTGTGTGTGTGTGTGTGTGTGTGTGTGTGTGTGTGTGTGTGTGTGGTGTGTGTGTGTGTGTGTGTGTGTGTGTGTATGTGTATGTGTGTGTGTGTGTGTGTGTGTGTGTGTGTGTGTGTGTGTATGTGTGTATGTGTATGTGTGTGTGTGTGTGTGTGTGTGTGTGTGTGTGTGTACCTGTTTGCGATTACATAGTTTCTCGTCTTTTAATATTTTTCCAAATAATTTTTAAATGTTTCAGTAAAAATTTCACTCACAACTTCCTCTTGGAGTTCGTTCATCTCATCAACTATGTCACTGGTAATGAATATTTTCTTGAAATATTTTTTTCACTGTTTCATATATATCTTACGCAACTTAAGACTGTCTTCTCTTTTTCCTCTCCATTGCTAATTCCAAGATATTTCTCTTATCTGTTTTCTCTAAGAGCTGAAGCTGAAAACCTGCAAATTACACTTAGCAATAAAACACACACACACACACACACACACACACACACACACACACACACACACACACACACACACCGATGAATCACAGGGATGTTAGGAAGTATTTCTTCAGCCACAGAGTAGTCAGTAAGTGGAATAGTTTGGGAAGCGATGTAATGGAGGCAGGATCCATACATAGCTTTAAGCAGAGGTATGATAAAGCTCACGGCTCAGGAAGAGTGACCTGTTATTCAAAACACATTTCTCTAATTCATTTCTGGAAACTAATTAATTTGCTTTTATTATGAAATATATCAGATTTTTCTTTGAATATCGGCGATACACAACAACTTACACATTTAAATTTTTATCTGGCATACTTTGTAAATTTTCAATCATCATCATCAAACAATATATTGAGGTCGTTCGAAACTTTGACAATGTTTCACATGACTTAGAGACGGTAAGTCATGTGAAACATTATCAAAGTTTCGAACGACCTCAATATATTGTTTGATGTAAATTATTCGTGTTATCACACGAATAATTTACACGAAGACTGTGCTCTTTTTCATCACTTTCATCACGTGATATATTTTCTACTAATTTTCTGCTCCCATTTATTCCGCATATTCAGTCTGGTTACATAATTTGTTTTTAACGTTAAATTCCCTGCCATAATTATTTTTGCCTTATTATGATCACCTTTTGGTATAGTGTATACATGAGTGTCCTCTGAAAATCTCTTGTTTCTTATTTACTTTTCTGCTTCATATTATATGTTCGGTAATAAATATCAATATATATTTTTTACCTTGCGGACGAATTTCTAATGATAAAATTTTTTCATTCTAATATTTTTGAAATTTTATTGCATTAGTTTGCAGTATATACATTTCCAATTTTGTTAATTAGCCTTTTTTTTAATGTGCGTGCGTGTGTGTGTGTGTGTGTGTGTGTGTGTGTGTGTGTGTTTTATTACTAAGTGGAATTTGCAGGTTTTCAGCTTCAGCTCTTGGGCCCTCCTCTTGACTCTGTTGCCTAAGTTATCACTTGTTACATCCTCCTCCCCCATGCCCTTAACAAGTCCGTTCCAGTTCGTCACTATGCTACAGTAAAATATATTTCCATGACATCTCTGTGACCGGTCCGCGTTTCCAGCGTTCCATGTGTTCCTTGTTCAGGTACTACCCGTAATAACCATATCTTTTCCTCTCCATCCTTTTTCTTTGAGTTTAACCTCGATGTCATGATTATGTCTCCCCATGTTCGTTATTATTTTCACAGTAATTAGGAGGGAACGTACAATTGCTCCTATCAGGCGCCTATCTGGAGTTTATCTGGAGTTTATCTGGAGAGAGTTCCGGGGGTCAACGCCCCCGCGGCCCGGTCTGTGACCAGGCCTCCTTAGGTCAGTGTCCCAGGATGCGACCCACACCAGTCGACTAACACCCAGGTACCCATTTTACTGATGGGGAACATAGACAACAGGTGGAAAGAAACACGTCCAATGTTTCTACTCTGGCTGGGAATCGAACCCAGGCCCTCACCGTGTGAAGCGAGAGCGTTAACCACCAGGCCACCAGAGCCCTATCACGAGTATCAAGGAATTAAATCTTTCGGACCATCATGATATCTCTGGTGTCCCAGCTGTGAGCGCTGTTTTGTGGTATGGCTTTCATAAAGTCTGTTAGATGAGGGCACAGTCTCCTACATGGCATTTCTTTCTCATACCCTGGTAATCT